>NW_006921944.1:1476593-1478977 GCF_000298275.1 Orycteropus afer afer | reverse complement strand
TGCCCAACCTTCCTTCTGAGGAGTGGCTGGTGGGTTTGAACCGCCAGCCTTCTGGTTAGCAGTCAAGTGCCTTAGGCACTATGCTACCAGAGCTAGGTGTCATAGTCATTTTAAAACTATTTTCAGCAAAATTTTGTTAGCCTATAATATCAGTGATATTGTTTGATAATTTCTGCATTTCACTTGATCACTTTTCTTTGGAAGGGGCACAAATATTGCTATCTTTCAGTTGGTTGACCAGGTATCCAAATTTTTGGCATACACAAATAAGAGCTTCCAAAGTTGTGTCTATTTGTTGAAGCATCTCAACTTGTATTTCAAATCCTGGAGCCTTGTTTTATACAAATATAACACATTTTACTTATTTCACTCATCAGTTGATGTCCATTTAGGTTGTTTCCACCTTTGGACTATTACAACAAATGCTTCCATGACCAAGTTTTGGGGTGGAAATGTGTATTTCTTTTGAGAGGATAGATACCTCAGAATGGAATTGCTAGGTTATATGGTAGCTCTATGTAAAATATTTTTAGGAACTTTCAAACTGTTTTTCAAAGCAGCTGCACTGTTTTTCACCAGCAATATATGAGTGTATTAATTATTCTCACCAACACTTGTTATTACCTGTATCAGCTCTGGTGGCGTAGTGCCGAAGGCATTTGACCGCTAACCAAAAGGCTGGCAGTTCAAACCCTCCAGCCACTCCTCAGAAGGAAGATCAGGCAATCTACTTCTGAAGAAATACCACCTCAGAAACCCAACAAGGGGTCTCTATAGTCGAATTGACTTGAGGGCAGTGAATTTGTTAATATTGTTATTACTATTATATAAGGAGCTCTGGTGGGATAGTAGTTAAAGCATTTGGCTGCTAAACAAAAGGTCACTGATTTGAACTCACCAGCTATTCCATGGGAGAGAGATGAGGCACTCTGTTTCCATAAAGACTGACAGCCTTGGAAACCCTATGAAGCAGTTCAACTCTGTCCTATAGGGTCACAATCAACTCAATGGAAATGGTTATCATTATATATCTAAATTAAATTTGAGGCTTAAAGAGGTTAAGTAACGTGACTGTAAACATACAGTTAGTATGTACAGGAATTGACCATATTCCAAGTTCTAATTCAAAAGTGATGTTCTTTATCGCATTGACATCCTGTGAGAAGAATGGAAAAATTACAGGAAAGTTTTTTGTTTAATTTTTGGAAGTTATTAAGTAAGTAATAATATCTATTAATTAACAAAGCATTATTTTTCTCACATATTATAATTAAAATATAATATTGTACATTTAGATCCCATAAGCCCTGAAAGAACTTAAATCCTTGTGATTTCTGTTTTTAAAATTCAATCTGAATTTACTGAGAGGTGGTTATAATTTGGAATTTTATTTTGTGAAATTAACCATATTTTTACTTAATTTTTTTTTTTTTTTTAATTTGTGATTTGGGCAAATGTTTACAGAGCAAATTTATTTTCCATTCAACAATCCATACACATTCTTGTTTTCTGACATTTATTGCAAACCCCACATTGCAACAGCATATCTCCCACTTTTTCCTTAGACCCACCCCTTACCTTCATCCTATTTTCCCATCTCCACCCACCCTCCTAACTCTACCCCTAGAAAGTGCTATCCTCTTGATCTCATATGTTTGTCTGTTCTAATGAGTGCATACCCTCCGGATATTACTATTCACCTGATAGGCCTATCTATCAACTGGCTGACAGTTGAGTCACAGGGCCCAAGTTCAGTTCCTAGCTTGAAGGGTGTCCAAGAGTTATAATCTCGGGGATTCCAACAGTCCTCATCAGATCATCAAGCCTGGATCTTTTTTTTTAATTTTATTTTGAGTTTTGATCTACATTTTCCCCCACTCTAGCCAGCACCTCTCAGTGTGACCTCTTTCACAGCAGTCAGCAGTGTTAGTCAAGCACCATCCAGTTCGTCCATGTTCCAACTAGTCCTTGGGACTGTTACCTTGAGTCTTTGATTTTCTTCACTCTTCTTTGCTCGTAACTTTGTCATCTGTATGTTCTACCACATTCAGGGATATATTTGAAGCATATAGGTAAAGATAATCTCTGTCCAATCTATATATATTCACAGAGGTGGTGCCATTCACTTTCTGTCCTCTGTTTAGATTGAGTGTCTATGTTTTCATTCATGAATTACTGTTATTACTGTTTACTGCAGGCTGTATATGCAATAGTATTCACTTTTGTTGCTTTTAATTTTTGTGGTCCTCCATGCGTCTTCCACTGCCTTGATTAGTTTGTGCTGACCTCCTCTTATTGTATATTGACTTTCCCTTCACCCAGACTGTCTAGCTTCTAGTTGGTGACTTACCCTCCCTTTCACTACCACCCCTAAACCGAAAAAG
>NW_006921944.1:1474834-1475368 GCF_000298275.1 Orycteropus afer afer | reverse complement strand
TGAGAGAGTAACCTAAAGCTCCAATGAACTCCCTTGGTGCCAGAAGTTCCAGGTGTTACTTCATGTTGGCCTTCCAAATAAAGCTTCTTTCCTTGCCTCAACCTGAGTCTATGGTTCTGTAAACCACAGCAGCAGAATCTGAACCCAGATTTGCAGTTTCATGTCAGTTCATATCCTCAGCCCATTTTAATTTAATTGCTTATCCTTTTTTGTTGTTGAGTGCTCAAATTCTGTACAAATTTTACACAGTAGTCTCTAGTATGATATATCAATGCCAATTTTTTTCCCAGTCTGTAGCTTGTCTTTTTACCATTTCAGTGAAGTCTTCTGATGCACATAAATGCTTAATTTTTAGATCTCAGTCATCTAGTTTGCCTTCTGCTGTTTGTGCATTTTTAGTTATGTTTGACAGTGTATCTATGCCATATATTGTTGTTGTTGTTATGTGCGTCGACTCAGACCCGACTCATAGCGACCCCTCCTTGGGTTTCCGAGGCAGTATCACTACGGAAGTAGATTGCCCCATCTTCCTTA
>NW_006921944.1:1471340-1471844 GCF_000298275.1 Orycteropus afer afer | reverse complement strand
CTTTGAAGTTACTCAGACAAACCAAATGCTAAATTGGATAACCATTTTATATTATTGAGTGCATTTTAAGTACTTTCTTCTGAAACGGAAGATATCTAAATGTATTTTGGTCATTATTGCATTACTAATACAAAATCAAGGAGTGCCAGTCTTTCCGGAATACTAATATCCTATGTCTGGGGCATGACGTTGGTTTATAGTAAATTTGAGGGTTAAGAAGTCAGAGTGCTATGGCAAATTCTCTAAGCAAGGAAAGGAAATCAGTAGAAGTGAAGGAAGTTCACAGAAGCAGCTGACACCCCATGATCAAATAATTTGCCATTAGCAGTTAACCAGTCAGTCATGATTGACTGTTCTGGATCTCAGTTATAAGGTATTGACAACAGGAAAAAAGTCTCTCATGTGTGTTTTATGGTAAATGGCTTGGAAAATTTGGAAAGTTCTCAGAATTTAGAAGCTTCAACACATTTATTTTTTTAAACAATCTTTTGTCATTTTTTTTTT
>NW_006921944.1:1468193-1470724 GCF_000298275.1 Orycteropus afer afer | reverse complement strand
CTTTGCCCTAAGCAAACTTAGTCAATATGAATATATGAATACCAAGACATTTCAAAATAATTTTAGTAATTTTACTTGGAGAGAAAATATGAATTAAAATTATTTGTACATCCCTCAGTCAGATATATTAAAAGGTATCAAATGCTGTTTCCACTCTATTATCAAAGAGCAATTCAGTCTGACGCAAAAGAATGTGAATGATAACTATTTGGTAAAAATCCTCCCTTTAGAAAATCCTTCACTGGCTGGTGGCTATAGTATATTTAATCACAGGTAATCTTAAAAGGGATGAGCATCAACCACTTCAAGTGCAAAATTTGGAATTTACAAAACTACTGGTGAGTATGAGGGAGGATTTGCACCATTGCTTGTCAGGAGAAAGGTGTCAGAATCATGGGTGCAGGAAGGTACCACATGACTCTCTTATTTTTTGCAAGGTTCCTGTTCTCAACACAAAAGGCCCTACGCAGGCAGTGAAAGACCTATCAAGTACCTGAGGCATTTCCTGTATATAAAGCTATAATCCGTACATCTATATTTAAATCAGCTTTCTTAGCATATTTTCTTTCTGGGCAAGACATAAATATAAGACTTACCCTAAACAAAGAAATAAAGTGTGCATTCCATGATGTTTTAGGAAGCCTTGACACTTTTTTATAAGTTATATTGTAATTAAAATATTGCTCTTATCCTTGAAGGATGACACAGAGCACAGGCTAACATTTCTAAAGGATTTTACTTTACTGTCTACAACTCCATGATGTTCCATACTACCCACAGCTTATGGTCACTGTCAGGTTCACATTCATACCTTCAACATACAGGGAATGTAGATCCAGTTGCTACATATATAAGCTGATATAATTTTCCTGGGGAAAAACCTGGCAATATTCATCAAAATAATTAAAATTATTAATGAACATATTCTTGATCAAAAATTTTAGAAATGCATCATGCCAAAAAAAGTATGTAAAAAAATTTTCTAAAGATACTCTTATTAACAATCTTTATTAGCATGAAAAATTATAACAAGTTAAATGTCCAACTTGGGGGGAGGCTGGATTACATAAAATTTAGTCTTTCCATATGATCAAATAATACTCAGGGCCTAACACTCATATAAAGGAGTTCTGGTGGTATAGTGGTTAAGGCATTTGGCTGCTAACCAAAAAGTCAATGGTTCAAACCCACCAGCTGCTCCTCTAAAGAATGATAGGGTAGTCTGCTTCTGTTAAGATTTACAGTCTTGGTAACCTAATGGGGGTTGCTATGAGTCAGAATAGACTCAATGGCAGTGTGGCAGTGAGGTTTGTTTTTTTTGTTTTGTTTTTTTTTTACACTTGTATAAGGTGTGCTTATTGTACAGTGGTTAAGTTCTTGGCTGCTAACCAATAAGTGGTTGGTTGGAAACCACCAGACACTCTAAGAGAGAAAGATATGGCGGTCTGTTTCCATGAAAATACAGCCTTAGAAACCCAATGGGACAGTTCTGTTCTGTCCTACAGTGTCACTATGAGTCGAATTTGACTAGACTGAAACAAGTTAGTTTTTGGTCAACATTCATAATGCAGAACACTTAAAGCCATGGAAATGTATCAGCTATGTGTTGTTGAGTGAGTAGATCACGCTACAAAAATGAATGCCCTTGATAATCCCAATTTTGTTTCAACAAAATTTAAAATATTCATCCGTATATATACTTTATATAGAGAGAAAAAGCCAAGAAGATCTGTTTTGTAAGGATTGTCTATTGCAGAAGTGGTATAAATATTTGTTTTCCATTCTTTCTGTAAATTTCCTAAAATGATAAAATTCAATTTTTTATAATGCACATTGATATTCTTGCAATAAGAAAACATTATTAAAATACCTTATCTGCTCTAAACCAACCCTTTAAATATCTTCAAAGTAACAAATATATTAAATAAAATGCATTACTCATTGATTTCTGCAAAGCATTGTTTTTCAGATGATTGTGCTGTTTATGTTTTCCTAGCAACCTCTTCCATTCTCATTACTTAAGTACTATTCATATGCTGATATTCCAAAATGTAAGCCTCAAATCTTGTGATTGTCACTGAATTCTTAACATTACTTTTGAGTGACTCATAAGCATTTCAAACTTCATAGAACCACTGATTCCTAATCAACAAACATCATGTCCCACCTTCTGGCCTGCTTGTCTCCCAAAGTTTCATGTTTCACTAATGATTCTGTCACCCCACCAATCCTAGTTATCAAACTTATCCTCTCTTTGCTTTTATCACAATTTCCAATTCATCAACAAATCCTGATAATTCGACTACAATTTTCATCTCAAATCTATCCATTTCTCATATTAACCCTTCCTAATATTTTAGTTCAAATCACCACACTCTTCTGTATTACTTTTACAGTCTTTAACAAGTTAAATTGTGTTTCCTAAAATATGTTAAGTCCTAACCCCTGTTACCTGTGAGCATGACCTGCTTGAAAATAGTCTTTGAAGACAGTATCAGTCAAATTAACATGAGGTAATAACAGAGTCTCGA
>NW_006921944.1:1465546-1467538 GCF_000298275.1 Orycteropus afer afer | reverse complement strand
GTTTCTCTTTTTACTCTCTGAATGTACTAAATGTTTTCCTGCCACAAAGCCTTTGCCTGGTCTTCTGCCCCAAACATATTTCTTTGATTTTCTTATAATTCATTTATTTTCATTTAATCATAGCTGAAACATCCTCCCTTGAGGTAGCTTCCACTAGCACACACTTCTTAATATTGTACCTCAACTCATTCTGTTTTGTTTTCATTATGGCATTTGCAAAACATAGTCATCGTATTTCTTTCTTTATTTTTCTGTGCTGATTTCTAGAATGCAGAAGCCATGAAAAGAGATTTGAATTGCTTTATAAACCACTTTAACCTCAGTGTGTTGAGCAGAACCAGGTTCATAGTAGGTGTTCAGTAAGTATTTGTCAAATGAATGAATTAACTATTGAAATATTTTAAGTATAACATTTCAAAGAAAAATCCCTATTTACTTGTTAGTGACATTACTTGCAGAGGGTACACAGTAGAAAATGAGGTACAGTGACAGAACCAGAATAAAATCCTCTTTGTCCTAATATTAAAAAAAAAAAAAAAAAAAAAACCTCACTGCCATCTAGTTTATATTGACTCATAGAGACCCTCATTGGGTTTCCAAGGCTGTAAATCTTTGCAGACACAGATTACCCTTTCTTCCATGAAGTAGCTGGTAGGTTCAAACCTCCAACCTTTTGATAAGCAGCCATATGCCTTAACTACTACACCACCAGAGAGCCTCCTTGCTCTAATACCAAAATATATATATATTATTTTGCTGATAAATATGGTTGGCTTTTTCCCATATTCTAATTGTATGGGGGAAAAAAAGAGAAAAATTACATTTTGCATTAGACTCTGGTAAAAATGCACTTAATATCCATTACAATTGTTGTGCCACTGAGGTGGCTCCAGCTCATAGCAACCCTGTGTACAACAGAATGAAACACTGCCTGTACGTGCACCATCCTTACAATTCATGCTATGCTTGAGCCCATCATCACAGCCACTGAGTCAATCCATCTTATTGAGGGTTTTCCCCTTCTTTACTGACACTCTACCTTCCCAAGCATGACATCTTTCTCCAAGGACTGGTCCCTTCTAATAACATGACCAAAGTATCTGAGACAAAGTCTGGCCATTCTCACTTCTAAAAAGCATTCCAGCTGCAATTCTTCCAGGACAGATATATTTGTTCTTCTGGCAGTTCATGGTATTTTCAATGTGCTTTGGCAACACCACAATTCAAATGCATCAGTTCTTCTCTGATCTTCTTTATTCATTGTCCAGCTTTCACATTCATATGAAGCTATTGAAAATACCATGACTTGAATCAGATACACCTTAGTCTTCAAAGTGACATCTTTGATCTTAACACTTTAAAGACGTCTTTTGCAGCAGATTTGCCCCGTGCAATACTATGTCTGATTTCTTGATTGCTACTTCTGTGGTCATCAATTGTGAATCCAATTAAAATGAAATTGCTACCCATTACAATAGAAATGAAATAACTTTATCCAAACATTGACAAATGATTACCAAAATCTGAAATATGCCCCTACATCAACTTTTTACCTTGACCCATTCTACTCTCAAATTAATAAAATTTCACTTACCAAAGAAATTTTTCTGAACCTTTTCAGACCTAATACTGTAATGAGTCCTATTAATGGCACTTTGATATAGCACAGTACAATACATATCACCATCAGGGCACACAGACACATTAGCTGCAGTCAGAAGTCTGGCAAAATGAAAACTTTCTCTTCATTTCCAGGAGAGCTGGTTTAGGAAAGAGTATGTTCTCAGATATTAACTGTGAATATCTTAGAGACACGTCTAAGTGTATGAAATATGACTTTCTGCTAGATTCTTAAAAAAAAAAAAGAAACCTAAATTTGAAATGAATCATTCTAGTAGAATTTAAAAAGGTAGACCTCAAAGTTAGTATTTTATTTGATATTCTCTTGTAGCCCTAGAATGAAACATAAGCATGAATAATTGAAGATCTTCA
>NW_006921944.1:1463681-1465108 GCF_000298275.1 Orycteropus afer afer | reverse complement strand
TTTACTTTTTGTAATTCAGTGGATCATCTTGTACACTCTCTCAAGAATGCTTACCCTACTTTGGAAACCACTAAGATTGTGTCCAATTGAAAGGAGCCAATTAATATTGAAGTTCTTTTGCCTTTACAATCAGTTCTGCACTAATGTGTTCAAATAACTTAGCTCTGTGTGCCACATTATAATGGATACTGTGAAGTGACACCTATATTATATTTCCAGATCAAGGCACTCATTCCCCCAGAAACATTAGAGTATTGCTGGATTCTAATGACTTATAGCTGGTGACTCAAGCTCTTCTAGCATCGCTTCTCCCCCAGTATCTCTCATCTACAGGTCTACGCCCTTGTCTCAATTCAGGATGATCTGAAGGATAATTCCAGCTTCAGAGTTTCTATTGTGTTCAGATGAAGTCACCGTTCCAACCACAACACAGTGCAATTTTTCCCTCTGTCCAATGGTGCTTTCTTCATTCCCTTATGATTGCAAAAGCACTTTGCAAGAAATCTTCTTCACGTATATCTCTGACCCAGAGTCTCTTTTTTGGAAAACTCCAATCAAAGACACACAGACATCAGTATATACTTAGAAATCTAGTATCCTTCTATACCCAGTTCCTAAGAGATTTGTTTATTGGGCCTGTGGGAACTCAAGCATTAAAGTAACACCTTAAGGTGACCTGAACTATCACAAGGATCACACTGAGTCTAGAGTAATTTCACCTGGAATTTTAGTTCTTACCATGTATAAGAAAGAATTTGACTGGAAAAGTGACTTCTGATTTCCTGAGAGACATTCACTGACGAATTTAATATCATGGCTTTTGAGGACTACAGGCTTTCACCATGCTGACTTCAGCCATTCTGCCTAGTCTTTGGTCTGACTCCCACTTAACCCCTCCTTCACCATCATTTTAGCTCCTGACCCAACCCCAAGGCTACTACTCAGTTCCAAGAACTATCCCAGTACTTGACCCACCAGCAGTATAAGACACTTACTTACTTTACCTTAAAGGTTTCTTTTTAAGGAAATGGGCTTTATGCACTAGAGGCTGTTCTGAGAAAGCTAGCAGTTATGAAAACACTTTCCTCTTACACCCATCTCAATATAACTTAATTTTGGTCCTGGCATTCAGAGTAAGAGCTCTGTTTAACCAATGCACCATTCATAGAATAACCAAAATAGCCATTTTCCACCCTAGAAATGAAAATATATTTTATTAAACACAGGTCCAGTGTTTTTCATGTGTACCATTTCCTTGGGAAGTGGAGAAGTGTAAACAGAATACTAAGAATTGACCCCACACAATGTTAAACTTTGCAAAATAATTTTGAAAAGCATATCAATGAGTCTAAAATACTTTACTATGCAATAAAAACTCTGCGTTACTTAGGTATAGTCTTTAAATCTCAATATTCTCACTAATGACA
>NW_006921944.1:1455868-1457548 GCF_000298275.1 Orycteropus afer afer | reverse complement strand
AAAAAAAAAAAAAAAGAAAGGATCTAATAAATTATACTGCAGATAAATGGTGTCTTACCTACAATAAAAACTAAGTGCAGATTTAAATACATATAACGTTAACTTAGTATTCATACAATTATATAAACTCATGAGCCACCAAAATGTATTAAGTACCCACAATATTCAAGGTTCTATGTTATGTGACTAGGTTTGTAAGAAGGTATAAAACCCAATTCTTGTCCTTAAAATGCTCAGTATCTACATGGGAATATAACACATCAATTAACTCACTCATTCATAAATTGACTCATTATATTTTACTGTATTTATTAAATACTTACTAGAAACCAGCAACACAATTCCCCTCATTTTTCTGACATTTTAAACCAAACCAAAACCAAACTCACTGCCATTGAGTCAGATCCGACTCATAGGAGCCCCTCCTTGGGTTTCCATAGTGTCTTTATGGAAGTAGATTCCCCAGTCTTCCATCCAAGGAGTGATTGGTGGGTTTGAACTGCTAGCCTTCTGGTTAGCAGTGAAATGCTTTAGGCACTATGTGGCATTGCAGTGTATGAGAAAGTCAAGTGAACAGAGAATTAAAATACAACATCAAGAAGCAAATGTTCAGGATGCTATGAAGTAGTTAGAAAGGATTGTATATGTTGAGTGAAAAGTAGGTGTGAGAATGGCAGAAGATGTTCAGAATGTGGAGAAACTCCATTTGGACTATGTCAACTGGGAAAAACTAAAGAAGCTATTGGTTTAAGATAACCTATGGGTTATTAGGTTGGAGTAGATCTTGTGTTGTTAATGTGTCTTCCAGGAAAAAGGATGACATCACAGCAGTGGAAAGGGAAAAAGGCCCATGAATAATGTACATGGAAGAATAACTGGGCCTCAGTCTTCAAAAAATGGAAAGTATAAATGAGGAAAAGTATAGGTTAGGGGACTATGTCCTGACAGGTCCATCCTCTATGTTTAAGATTCTCCTCTGACTCCTGTGTTTGCTTACATTAAAATATAATAAAGTAGCTCAGAGACTTTCTAGAAAGATTTTCACATCATTTGTATTGTAATTTTCCTCCCTTCTATTTGAGAAGATTATCACAAGTATTCAAATGTATCCTCTAAGCTTTCTACAATAATGGAAAGACTTTGAAGAGATAAAAGAGGTATCCACCATTGAAAGTATAGCCATATAATAGTGGTTTTACAGAATACCCAGTTAAGCCAAGATCATATACTCCAAATGATCGATTTTTTAAAATGTATCAAACAATTCCTAATCACTCCCTGAAATAATAGTAGATAATAGAACTCTTTATTATCATCAACTGAATATGAAAATATAATATCAATATATCTTTTGATTTCTAAAACAACCTAACCTGAGGTTAGGGTTTTAGAGTTAGGTATTCCAGTATCTGTTAGAGATTTGGCAAAATATATCAAAAACAAATGATAGAAGGAACACAACTATGCTTATGTTGTGAATGCAATAATATTCTTTAGTTGGGTAGACTCAAATACACTATAAACTTCTATTTAAATAAATTTAACTTCTGTTAAATCCTCTGTAACACAATTATATTTTCCTTGGCTCTCCTTATTTTCCAAGAAGATTGCACAGGTGGCTCCTACATTTGTGTTGCATATCAATAATGTTGATTGGATAATATAAATAAATAAATCCAT
>NW_006921944.1:1454114-1454738 GCF_000298275.1 Orycteropus afer afer | reverse complement strand
GTAGATCCCACCATGGAGTTGATTGCCAGTCTCATCATGGGGAATAACTACCACCAGCTGCCCAGCCACTCAACCAGGCCCAGCCAAGCTGATACGCAAACATAACTACCACAGGTTCCTTGGAGATCTCCATGTGTTTTGACATCTCTCTCACCTCATCTCTACTCTGGTTTTGCTTCCTTGTTTAATCTCTTTTATATCTCAAAACTAGGAGGTCTAATGGCGTAGTGCCTAAGGCATTTGACTACTAAGCAGAAGGGTGGCAGTTCAAACCCACAAGACACTCCTCGGAAGGAAGGTTGGGCAATCTACTTTCATAGTTATACTACCTTGGAAACCCAAGGCGGGGTGGTGACTGTGAGTTGGATCCAACTCCAAGGCAGTGTTTTTTTGTTGTTGTTGTTATATTTCAAGACACATCCTACACTAATCCTGCCTCATTAGCATAACAAAGACAACCCATACCTAGATGGTATTATAACCATAGGCATAAAGGCTAGGATTTATAACACAACTTTTTGGTGGGCCCAGTTCAATCCATAACACCATACAATTTTTAAATAGACTTTAATTTTTAGAGCAGTTTTAAGCTTATAGAAAAACTGTACAGAAAATACAGTTTCC
>NW_006921944.1:1449156-1449798 GCF_000298275.1 Orycteropus afer afer | reverse complement strand
GTTGTTTGTTTTCTTTTCTGCCACATCCAAATGGAGAAGGACATTAACTACCCACTAGTTAACCACATCTACCGCAACAACCACTTCAACCAATGGACAAGCATGAAGACTAGTTCCTGCACCACTGAATCAATGACAAACAGTGGACAACACCTGATCTTCACACCCACAACTCCTTTTTGTGATAAACAGAGACCTGTGTCCACATTCTCACCAGTTCTTCACCAATTTGGACAAATCTGGGAGTTCCCCAATGGTGCCAAGCTGATAACCAAAGAAGTACACTTCTTTGTGCCCTATCCATCCAGGAATATTGAAATAAAACAAAATAATAATAATAATAGTGGTGAAATAAACCAAAAAATAATCAGCAAAGAAAAACAACAACTCCAACATGACTCAGAGACAACAGACAACTTAATTTCAAACAAAAAAAAATAGTTTGTTTAAAATACTGGAAACAAGTGATCAAAATAAAGAACTAGGAAAAAATTATGTGGAAGAACAGTTAATAGAACTATCTGATAAGACTTCAAACCTTGAATTCATGAAGCAATCCAAGGGCAAAACAACAAAATGAATAGACAGTTAGAAATAATACCAAAACAGCAATTAGAAATCCAGAAGATTAACACTAAAATA
>NW_006921944.1:1438180-1447364 GCF_000298275.1 Orycteropus afer afer | reverse complement strand
AACAAAACATATCAAAACCTCTGGGACACAGCAAAAACAATATTCAGAGTTCAATTTATAGCAATAAATGCACACATCAATAAAGAAGAAAGAATCAAAATCAACTCCTTAACCCATGAACTCATACCATTAGAAACAGAACAACAAAAGAATCCTACAGTCCCCAAGAAGAAAGGAAATAAAAATAATAAAGATCAGAACAGAAATAAATGAAGCAGAAAAAGGAAAAATAATAGAAACAATCAACAAGACAAAAAGCTTATCCTGTGAAAAGAGTAACAAAATTGACAAACCACTAGCAAATTTAACCTAGGAAAAGAAAGAGAAGATGCAAATAACATAAATAATAACTGAAATGGGCAATGTCACAACAGAACTAACCCAAATAAAAAGGATAATTACAGAATACTATAAAGAACTATACTACAACAAATTTAAAAATCTAGGAAAAATGGACAAATTTCTGGTAACACACAAACTACCTAAACTAACAAACAGACAAAGTAACACAAACAAAGGTAGAAAATTTGAACATCCTCATAATAAAGAAAAAATTAAATAGAAAAAAAAAAAAAAACTACTCCCCACAAACAATAGTCTTGGCCCAGATTGCTTCCCTGGATCATTTGATCAAAAGTCAGAGAAGAACTGACACCTGACCTACTCAACCTATTTCAGACCACAGAAAAGTATGGGAAACTCCCAAATTCATTCAGTGAAGCAAGCATAACCCTGATACCAAAACCAGACAAAGACATCACTAAAAGGAAAACTACAACTATCCTTCATGAATATAGACGCAAAAATCTTCAACAAATTCCTCACCAATATAATCTAATACTGTGTCAGAAAAATAATATACCATGACCAAGTGGGATTCATACTAGATATGCAGGGATGGTTTGACATTAGAAAAACAATCAACATAATGCATCACATAAATTAAACAAAGAAAAAGAACCACATGATCACATCAATCCATGCAGAAAAGGCATTTGATAAAATGCAGCACCAATTACTGATAAAACCTCTCAGCAAAATAGGAAGAGAAGGGAAATTCCTCAACATAATGAAGGCCTATATACAAAGCCAACAGCCAACATCATTCTCAAAGCAGAGAGACTTAATACATTCCCCTTGCAAATGGGAACTGGGCATGGGTGCCCTCTGTCACCACTTCTATTAAACATTGTATGGGAAGTCCTTGAGTCAATTCCAACTCATCCAACCCCCATTGAGTTTCCATGACAGTGGATCTTTACAGAAGTAGACTACCTCATCTTCCTTCCATGGAGCAGCTTCTCATTAGCAGTCAAATGCCTTAGGCACTGAACTTATTGGAAGTCCTATCCAGGGCAATAAGGCAAGAAAGAGAAACAAAAGCCCTCTAAATTGGGAAAAAAAAAAAGAAGTAAAAATATGTCCATTTTTAGGCAACATGATCCTATACATAGAAAACCCAAAAGACTCAGCAAGAAAACTACTAGAACTAAATGAAAGGTTCCGCAAGTGACAGGATACAAGATCAACATACAAAAACAAGTTGGATTCCTCTACACCAAAAAAGAGATCTCTGGAAAGGAAATAAAGATGACAATACTATTTACAATAGATAGCAAGAAGATAAAATACTTAGGAATAAGTCATACCAAAGACATAAAAGACCTATGCAAACAAAACTACAAGAAACTATGAAAAATTCATAAATTAAAGAACATACCATGACTATAGTTAGGAAGACTGAACACTGTGAATATGTCAATACTACCCAGAGCAATCTGTAGATTCCATGCATTCTTAGTCCAGATTCATTAGCATTTTTTAAGGACATGGAAAAAACAATCACTAATTTCATATAGAGAGGAAAGAGATCTCAGATAGGCAAAGCATTATTGAAGAAGACTAAAGTAGGAGGTCTCACATTCCCCAATCTCAAAACCTACTTACAGCCATAGTAATCAAAACAGCTTGTTATTGGTACAACAGACACAAAAGCCATTTGAGCAGAATTGGGAATCCAGAAATAGATCCAATCACCTATAGATAGCTGATCTTTGACAAAGGGCTGAAACCCATTAAATGAGGAAGAGATAATCTCTTCAACAAATGGTGCTGACAAAACTTGATATCTATTAGCAGAAAAATAAGACAAGATCCATACCTCGCTCCATATACAAAAACTAACTCAAGATGGATCAAAGACTGAAATGTAAAACCTAAAACTATGAAGTTCAAGAGCACAAATTAGACTATCAATCATAACCAAACCATAGAGGCATAAATAGACTATCAATCTTAACCAAATATTTGCAAACAGTAAAAAATAAACCATATGAGTGGAACCTTCTAATAATTAAATTCTTATGCACATGAAAAGACTTCATCAAAAGAATGAAAAGAGAACTTAGAGATTGGGGAAAAAAAAATTGACAAAGACATATCCAACAAGGTACATATCTCTAAGATTTATAGAAAATTTTAATACCTCAACATCAAAAAGACAAAAAAATCTAATTCAAAAATGGGCAGAGGACATGAATACACACTTCAACAAAGAAGATATTCAGGTAGCTAACAAACACATGAAGAAATACTCATGATCATTAGCCACTAAAGAGACATGAATCAAAACAACAAA
This sequence comes from Orycteropus afer afer, assembly GCF_000298275.1. Classification (NCBI taxonomy): domain Eukaryota; kingdom Metazoa; phylum Chordata; class Mammalia; order Tubulidentata; family Orycteropodidae; genus Orycteropus; species Orycteropus afer. Next base: position 1,444,726 of record NW_006921944.1, on the reverse strand, counting down.
GAGATATCATCAGACCCCAGCAACAATAGCAAAGTTCAATAAGGCAGAAAACAAGAAATGCTGGCAAGGTTGTGGAGAGATTGAAACTTTCATACACTGCTGGTGGGATTGTAAAATGTTGCAACCACTGTAAAAGTGATATGGTGTTCTGCAAAAAGTTGGAAATAGAAATACCATTTGACCAGCAATCCTTCCACTACTAGGAATATATCCTAAATAGATGAGATCCAGGACACAAATAGACATATACACACTCATGTTCACTGCAGCACTATTCACAATAGCAAAGAAATAGAAACATCCTAAGTGCTCAACAGATGAATGGATAACCAAACTATGGTACAGACACACAGTGGAATACTATGCAACATTCAAGAATAATGAAGAATCCGCCAAGCACCTCATAACATTTCTTGGAGGTCATTATGCTCAGTGAGGTAAGTCATTCACAGAAGGACAAATATTGTATGAGCCCATTATTATAAAAAGTCAAAGAAAAGTTTATAAAGGAAGGAAATTTTCTTTGTTGATTACCAGTGATGGGAGAGGAGATATGGAAAAATTGCTACTTAGTTAAGAGATATATATTGTTTTGGGTGAAGGGAAAGGCAATATAACAAAAGTGTGGGACCAGCACAATATCACTAAGGAAAAGGAAGACACTGAGAGCTGCTCAAGAGGTACAGACAATAAAGAAAAATATTTTACACAATACTACATTATCAGTAATAACAAACATTAATATAAGGGTGGGCACCTAGGTAGATTGGTGAGATGATCAGGTATGGGTAGGCAAATAGGAATATATCCATGACCATATATAGACTTGGTATATCATATTTCTACACACTTATTTCCATGTGCTATAAAAATCCCCATATATATAATAGAGCTAATGTGGCAAAATTAAGATAACTTATTAGCCACGTCCAAGCACCTTGAGGAAATGAGTTGCTGGGCTTGTAGGCTCAGGACTGTGGTTGCAGGAGACATCAAGCTCAACTGGTACAACATAGTACACAAAAACATCATTCTACATCCTACTTTGGAAAGTAGTGAGTAGGGTCTTAAAAGTTTGTGAACAACTATTTAAGGTGCAACCATTGGTCTCTCCTTTTCGGGAGCAAAGGGTGAAGAAAATCAAAGACAGATGGGAACAATTAGTCCAAGGGACTAACGGACCATGGGAACCTTAGCCTACATGACTCTGCGACCAGAAGAACGATAGTGGCTGGCTACCAATGCCAACTACTCAGAAAGGGATCAAAATTGGAGATGCTAGACAGAGTGGGAACCAAAGTGGAACAAAATTTTTAAAAAATACATTAAAAAGGCCAGGATTACCAGTCAAAAAGAGACTGGTAAAACCTCTGAGGCTATGACCCCAGATCAAGCCTGAAATTGGACTCACTCCCATAGCTTAACTCTCAGGCAAACAATGGAGAAGCCTTTCGTCAACTACACCAGGGAGATGCACTCAAACAATCAACCACAGAAGATCAGAAGGACAGCATTTGAGCATGGAGAATGCAAGGGAGGCAGGAATGCATAGGAAAGATGGCCACAAGGAAAAGGTAACCAAGGGAGGAAGTGGGAAGAGAGCTGTTACATTGTGGGGATTGTAATCAATGTCACACACACACACACACACACACACACACAAAATGTGTAGGAATTGTTGAATGGAAAATGAATCTGTTCTGTAAAATTTCACCCAAATCAAAATAAAAACTTAAAAAAAAAAAGATAACATACTGGAATTTTGATAAGGATTACACTGAATCTATAGACCAAGTTGGAAAAAGAATTTAAATTTTAATAAGTTTTCTATCCATAAACATGGAATATCTCTTTACACTATATAATTTTTTAATTATAGCTATTCTTATTCTACAGATTGTGAATCTGAGATCTGAACAGGTTAAGTAATTTTCCCAAGACTGCACAGTTTGTAATTTCTACAACAATAACTTGAATACAGGGAAGCTAAGCTTCGAAATGCAATACCTCAGTAATTAACAATGATAATTCCTAAAACAAAATAAAACAGATTAGAAAGAGATACACTTAGCTCACAGCCAAGTGTTATTTCTATGCTTTACTACATTTTCAAAGGCTTCATTGTTTAAAATAAAAAAATACATATATTCTCAAAAATGTCCTGAATGAACAGTTACATGTTAACAGTTGCAAATTAAAAGAGTTGTTGGAGGTATGAAAAGGAACTAAAAGCCTTCAATTTTGTCATAAGATTTTCCTAGAAATACAAACATAATGCAGGTTATGATAACAAAGACTCACTTGTTAATTTAAATTAAGCTGGTTCACAATCTAGTTTAAATAAAAACTGATTCTTTCTTTTAAGAAGCAAGCATTTTGTTTCATATTAATATGAAGGATTGTTTAGTTGTTGTTCTTATTCTAAAATATTCCTAATTAATGCCAAGTAAAAAAATTCAAAGATTTAACTAAAATTTATCAGAATTATAATTATTCAAAATCTTATTCTAAGCCAGTATATCAATGAAATTTCAGGATCATTCCTTTTATGTTCACTTAAATAAGGAAAATACTACAAAATAGGATGTTTAGAATACTTTAGTACAATTTTTGAAAGATAATTGTTCTCTATTTTTGTAAGATTAAAAAACCACAATATAATAATACAACATAGACACTGGGAACTCGAGTAGCATAGTGTCTAAGGCATTTGATTGCTAACCAGAAGGTTGGCAGTTCAAACCCACCAGCCACTCTTCAGAAGGAAGACTGGGCAATCTACTTCCATAATGATACCGTTTCAGAAACCCAAGGAGGGGTCATTATGAGTTGGAATTGACTCGATGGCAGTGAATTTGTTTGTTTGTTTGTTTGGACATATATACTAGAACTGTTTAAATGAAAAATACAAATTAAACTAAATGCTGGCAAGTATGTAGAGCAATTGGAACTCACTTCCATTGTGGGTGGGAGTAAATAATGTTGTAAACCATTATTTAGCATGTCTTCTAAAGTTGAATATGTTCTATAGCACCTGGGATATACCTCACAATATTTAATAAAAGATATGTACAAATCTGTTCATACAAGAACTTTTAGAAATAATTCCACTCTGGAAAAAAATCCAAATGTGTACAGACACTAGAAGGAGCAAATTAACTTTAACTATTCATACAGGTCCGACTTGATGGCACGTAACAACAACAACAACATTCGTAGACTTAAATACTATACAGCAATGAAAATGAATAAATTACAACTATGTTAAAAGAGATGAACAAATATTACAAACTAAACACTGAATGAAAGAAGCAAGATACAGAAGACTATCTATATACTATGATTCCCAACTTCAAAATCTAATCAATGATGTTCCAATATTCCAAATCATCCTAAAGGTCATTCTAGGAAACAGTGTGTAGATGAAGGCTAGAGGGAGTACTGGGATTCTAGCATGTCATGTTTCTTGAAGTGTATACAAGAGACCACATTTTGTTAAAATAGTATATTGATATGTACAATTAAGATTTGAGTCTTTTATGTAAGTACTTAAACAAAACATTTACTCTAAACTCTTTGTGTTCTTTTCCTAAAATGCATACAATAAACAAATTTGAATTAAACCACATATAAATAAAAGATCCATATAGATATTCTTAATATGTGCTAAATGATTTTATCATTCCTAAATGAGTAATTTGGGAACCCGGCAAAAAATTAAAACTACTTCCCCACAGACTTTAATTTGCATACAAAAATATGGTTTTAATTCAAATAAAAGACAGTCTAACAAAGACATTTGCTTTGAGTTTCTCTTATTATGAAATTTTAGTAAGTCATTAATCATTTTTTTTTTCTTCCTAAATGTACAGGTAATGGATAAAATATTTCAAAGATCCCTTCAGAGTTTCCTTGGCTTGAAAAATTGTTTACCTTTCAATGAGAAGGAGGAAAAAAACACAAAAAAGAGACAGAAACATGTTTTTTGTTAGAGAAGTAATAGATCCACCATCTATGTTTATTTCTTCAAAGCAGCTCTGGTAATGGATGACTAAAGTTTAATAAGAAGATTCATTCCCTAAGTAGTAATCATCTTCATCAACATGAGGGGGAAAAAATAAAACATGTATTTACATTCAATAAAATGTATTTACATTCTATAAAAATGTTTTTGTATCATTGTTAACAAGATTTCAATTCTCTCTGTATTCAACATATAGAATATAAAAGAGGAGTGCTACTAAATCTATGCTCAGGATGACACTAGGAAGTCATTTCTCTGGACTTTACCAACATTTTCTATTGAAAATTATACTACACCTTATAAGCCAATATTGATTTCATTTTACTTAGAACACATGAGATTTTCTTCAAATCCATACCAAAAGTGTGGTATTTTGGTGGGCACTTGTCCATCTTCAGGAAAAAAAGAAAAAACTGGAATTTGATCCTGAATATCACTAATAATTAATTAAAGTAATCTATTTTGTTATTGTTGTTGTTATTTGCCATCGAGTCGGCCCCGACTCATAGCAACCCTGGGTTTCTGAGGCAGTATCACTACGGACATAGGATTTCCCAACCTTCCTTCCGAGGAGTGGCTGGTGGGTTTGACCGCCAGCCTTCTGGTTAGCAGTCAAGTGCCTTAGGCACTATGCTACTAGAGCTCCTAATCTATTTTAGACATCTTAAATAATTTCACTGGAAAAAGATGTAAAAACCCAATGATTGATTTAAAAAAAAAAAAACGTAAAACCTCACTGCTTTTGAGATGAATAAATCCTTAGCCACCCTTCCTTGGGTTTCCAAGGCAGTATCTCTATGGAAGTAGATTGTTCAATCTTCCTTTGGATAATTGATAACAGCTGAAGAAAATAACTGTTCAGAAGGTTTCTGTTTTTTAAACATTACTGCCATCTTTCATTTTGTCAAAAATGAAATGGAATGCATAAAGGTTGACATCCTAGGCATTGTTATGTTATGTGCCGTTGAGTCAGACCCAACTCACAGAGACCCCTCCTTGGGTTTCTGAGGCAATACCACTACGGAAGTAGATTGCCCAACCTTGCTTCCGAGGAGTGGCTGGTGGGTTTGAACCGCCAGCCTCCTGGTTAGCAGTCAAGTGCCTTAGGCACTATGCTATCAGAGCTCCCAGCATTAGTGAGATGAAATGGACCGGTTTTGGCCATTTTGAATCAGACAACCATATGATCTACTATGCTGGGAATGACAATTTGAAGAAGAATGGCGTGGCATTCATCATCACAAAGGATGTTTTAAAATCTATCCTGAAGTACAAAGCTGTCAGTGATAAAATACTATCCATATGCCTTCAAGGAAAGCCAGTTAATACTACTATTAGTCAAATTAATGCATCAACCACCAAAGCCAAAGAGGAGGAAATTGAAGATTTTACCAACTTCTACAGTTTGAAATTGACCAAACATGCAATCAAGATGTGCTGATCATCACTGGTGATTGGAATGCAAAAGTTGGAAACAAAGACAAACCACCAGTAGTTGGAAATTTTGGCCTCAGTGATAGAAATAATGCTGGAGATTGCATGATAGAATTTTGTAAGACCAAAGACATTGCAAATATCTTTTTTGAACAATAAAAACTGCAGCTATACACATGGACTTCACCAGATGGAGTACACAGGAATCAGATTGACTATATCTGTGGCAAGAGGCAATGGAAAAGCCCAATATCTTCAGCCAAAATAAGGCCAGGAGCTGATTGTACAATAGATAATAAACTGCTCATATGCGAGTTGCGAGTTCAGGAAGATATCAACTAAAACAAGTCTACAAGAGCCAAAATATGACCTTGATTATATCCCTCCTGAATTTAGAGGCCATCTAAAAAATAGATTTGATGTATTGAGAACCAATGACTGAAAATCAGAGAAACTGTGAGATGACATCAAAAACATCATCTCTGAAGAAAACAAAAGGTCATTAAAAAGTCAGGAAAGGAAGAAAATACCCAAGTGGATGTCAGAAGAGACTTTGAAATTTGCCCCTGAACAAAGAGTAGCTAAAGCAATTGGAAGAAATGACAATATAAAAAAGTAGAACAGAAGATTTCAAAGAGCAGCTTGAGAAGACAAAGTCAATTATTATAATGAAATATGCAAAGACATAGAGCTGGAAAGCCAAAAGGAAAGAATATGCTCGGCATTTCTCAAGCTGAAAGAAATGAAGAAAAAATTTGAGCCTCAGGTTATAATACAATACTGAAAGATTTTATGGGCAACATATTGAATGATGCAGGAAACATCAAAAGAAAATAGAAGGAATACACAGTCACTGTACCTGGAAGAATTAGTCAATGTTCATCAGTTTCAGGAGGTGGTATATGATCAAGAATCAATGGTATTGAAGGAAGAAGTTGAGGCTTCAGTGAAGGAAGTGACAAAAAACAAGGCTCCAGGAATTGACGGGATACCCACTGAGATGTTCCAACAAACGGATGCCCCAGCAGAGGTATTCTTCTATGCCAAGAGATTTGCAAGACAGCTACCTGGCCAATGGACTGGAAGAG
>NW_006921944.1:1433464-1437575 GCF_000298275.1 Orycteropus afer afer | reverse complement strand
GACAACACAACTTTCCTTACTAAAAGTGAGAATGAATTGAAGCACTTACTGATGAAGATTGAAGACTACATCCTGTAGTATGGATTACATCTCAATATAAAGAAAACAAAAATCCTCACAACTGGACCAATAAACAGCATCACAATAAATGGAGAAAAGATTGAAGTTGTCAGAGACTTCATATTACTTGGTTCAATAATCAACAACAACGGAAGGAGCAGTTAAGATATCAGACAACAACAACATTGTCATCTCTATTGTTGTTGTTATTAGGTGCCATCACGATGCCTCCAATTTATAGGGACACTATGTACAACACAATGAAACACTGCCCAGGCCTGTGGCAGCCTCATACTCCTTGTTATATCTGAGCTCATTGTTGCAGCCACTGTGCCAATTCACCTTGTTGAAGGCCTTCCCCTTTTTTGCTCCTCCACTTTACCAAGCATGATAACCTTCTTCAGGGAATGGTGCCTTCTGACCACATGACCAAAGTAGGTGACACGAAGTCTGGTCATTCTCACTTCCAAGGAGCATTCCGGCTGCATTTCCTCCAGGACAGATTTGTCAGTTCTTTTAGCAGTCCATAGTACTTTCAGCATTCTTTGTCAACACCACAACCCAAAGGCATCGACTCTTGTTTGGTCTTCTTTATTCATTGTCCAGCTCTCACATGCATATGAGGTGATTGAAAATACCATGGCTTGGGTTAGGCACACCTTAGTCTCCAAGGAGACATCTTTGCTCTTTAGCACTTGAAAGAGGTCTTTTGCAGCAGAGTTTCCCAATGAAATACCTCTTGTGATGTCTTGACTGCTTTTTCCATTGCTGTTGATTATAGAATCAAGTAATATGAAATCCTTGACAACTTCAATGTTTTGTCCATTATTGTGATGTTGCTTATTTGTCTAGTTGTGAGGATTTTTGTTTTCTTTATACTGAGGTGTAATCCATATTGCAGGATGTAGTCTTCAATCTTCAATAGTAAGTGCTTCAATTCATCCTCACTTTCAGCAAGCAAAGTTGTATTGTCTGTGTATCACAGGTTGTTAATGACCTTTCTTCCAGTCCTGATGCCATGGTCCTCTTCATATAGTCCAGCTTCTCAGATTATTTGCTCAGCGTACAGACTGAATAAATATGCTGAAAGGATAGAACCCTGATACACTCACTTCCTGATTTTAAACCATGCAGGATCCATCTCTATTAGAGGGTAATATTGACGATGGGGACCAAGGTGTTGATAGCAGTAGGAGATGTTTTGTTTAATATTCTCTTGTGTAACTTGGTTAGATGTTATTGATATTAGTGATGTCAATTCTGACTCACCAGGACCCTATGTCCAACAGAAACAAACAGTACTCAGTCCTGTCCCATCCTCACAGTCATTGCTATGTTTGAGCCCATGATTGCAGCCACTGTGTCAAATCATCTTATTGTGGGTCTTCCTTTTGTTTGCTTACCATCTACTTTACCAAGCATGATGTCCTTCTCCAGAAACTGGTTCCTTATGGCAATACATCCAAAATACTTGAGATAAAATTCTCCTGTCCTCTTTTCTAAGTAGTAATTTGACTGTACTTCTTACAAGACTGATAAGTTCATTCTTCTGGTGGTTGTTGTTGGGTGCCATCAAGGAGGTTTCAACTCATAGCAACCCTACATACAACAGAACAAAACACTGCATGGCCCTGGGCCATCCTTACAATTGTTAGCATCGTTGAGCCCATCATCACAGTCACTTTGTTAATCTATCTTCTTGAGGGTCTGCCACTTTGTCATCCATCCTCTTGAGGGCCTTCCCTTTTTTCATTGGTCCTCTACCTTACCTAGAATGATATCCTTCTCCAGGTACTTGTACCTTCTAATAACATTACGAAGTATGTGAAATGAAGTCTGGCCATTCTCACTTCTAAGGAGCTTTCCAGCTGTACTTCCTCCAAGATAAATTTGTTCTTTTTCCTAGCAGTCTATGGTACATTCAATATTCTTTGCAAACAACATAATTTAAATGCATCAATTTGTGTTCAGTCTTCCTTATTCATTGTCCAGCTCTCACATGCATATGTGGCTTGAGTCAGGTGCACTTCAAAGTACATCTTTGCTTTTTAACACTTTGTTGTTGTTGTTGTTGTTATATGCCATTGAGTTGGACCTGACTCATAGCAACCCCTCCTTGGGTTTCCGAAGCAGTATCACTATGGAAGTAGATTGCCCCATCTTTCTTCCACTTCAAAGGGTTGCTTTTTGCATCAGATTTATCCAATGCAATACGTCATTTGATTTCTTGACTTCTGCTTCCACGGGCATTGATTATGGATCCAAGTAAAATGAAATCCTTAACAACTTCAATCTTTTCTCCACTTACCATGATGTTGCTTATTGGTCTAGTTGTGAGGAATTTTTTTTCTTTATGCTGAGGTGTAATCCATACTATAAGTGCATCAAGTATTCTTCACTTTCAGCAAGCACAGTTGTGTCATCTGCATATCTGCAGGTTGTTAATGAGTCTTCCTCCAATCCTGATGTCTCATTCTTCTTCACAAGGCCAGCTTCTTAGATTATTTGCTGAGCATGTTGACGAATAAGTATAGTGAAAGGATAAAACCCTGACATACATTTCCTGATTTATACAATATCCCCTTGTTCTATTCAAACAATTGTCTCCTGGTTTATGCACAGGTTCCACATGAGCACAATTAAGTGTCTAGGAATTCCTATTCTTCACAATGTTATTCATAAATTGCTATAACCCACAAGGAATGTGTTTGCATAGTTAATAAAACCTAAGTAAAGAAATTTCTGGTATTCTCTGCTTTCAGTCAAGATCCACCTGATATCAACAATGATATCATTCAACATCTTCTTCTGCATCCAGCTTGAATTTCTGGCAGTTTCCTTTCAATGTACTGCTATAACTGTTTTTGTTTGTTTGTTTGTTTGTTTGTTTTTCTGATTTACCTTCAGCAAAATTTTACTTATGTGCAATATTAATGATATTGTTCAGTAATTTCCACAATCCACATTCTGTTGGATCATGTTTGTTTGGAATGGACACAAATATGAATATCTTCCAGTCAGCTGTCCAAGTAGCTATCTTCCAGATTCTTGGCATAGATGAGTAACCACTTCCAGAGTTGCATCCATTTGTTGAAACATCTGAGTTGGTATTCCATCAATATCTGGTGTCTTGTTTTTCATCAATACTTCAGTGTAGCTTGGAATTCTTCCATCAAAACTGCTACCTGAATCGTTGAATATTGACCACTTATTTTTGGTACTGCAGCTCTGTATATTTCCTCTATCTTCTTTTGATGCTTCCTGCTTTGTTCAATATTTTACCCAAAGAATTCTTCAGTATTGCACCTCAAAGTTTAATTTTTTTCTTCAGTCTTTTCAGCTTGAGAAATTCAAGCTTGTCTTTGGTTAGATATTAAAATCCTTCTCATTTCCAAAATCCTAAATTCTGTTTTCTAGGAGGCAAAACCTTACAGTGAGCTTCTTGTTGTTGTTGGTATGTGCCATCGAGTCGGACCTGACTCATAGCGACCCCTCCTTGGTTTTCCGAAGCGGTATCACTACGGAAGTAGATTGCCCAACGTTCCTTCCAAGGAGTGGCTGGTGGGTTTGAACCACCAGCCTTCTGGTTAGCAGTCAAGTGCCTTTGCCACTATGCTACCAGAGCTCCTATAGTGCACTTGGCTCTGGCAAATATATTGTTATCTTGAGTTAAAAGGAAGTTTGAGAAACATGTTGTTCAACCCATTTCTGGGCCTCCCTTTCTGGTTCTAATAGTGCAATGTGAAAGTGAGCACTAGAGATTTGTTTTCTTCAATTACTTGGGCAACCTTACAGATCATTGCTGAGTATTGCTTCATATATATACAGCTTCTGTATATCTCTTTCCTTCTACCTTAAAAGTCTAAAACTTTGAAATTTTAGAACAGAAATGAGATATACAATTGATTTTAAGTGCTGAGCTTATGGGAGTAAGCTTTCATGGTAGGTAGAGATTTATAGGGGATTTGGAGAGTGGAGATACTTATAAAATCAATTCAAAATGATTAAACCTTTTGTGATTCTGGAATCTCTGGGTGTGAAAAAGCCAGTC
>NW_006921944.1:1431509-1432907 GCF_000298275.1 Orycteropus afer afer | reverse complement strand
ACATTATTTTATTAAGATAACATTATGCTTTGCATAACAAGCTACAAGAAATTTTTTAGCATATTACCACAATAAAGATCATTTCTATAAAGGAAAAAAACAACTCATTAAAGAATGGAAATGTGTCACTTGACAAGCTAACTCTTCATTTGGTGTGGCACAATATATGCTTGCCAGTTTTTCCAGGTAAATCACAGGAAAGCAGTTTTATGACTTTTTTTTTTTTTTAATAAAACTATTTGATCCTCAACTATATTTCCTTATGAAAAGTAATGATTTTCCATATGTAAAATAAGTAGTGCTTAGGAAGCTGTCATCTCAACAAATATTGATTATCTGATAAAAATGTGATTAAAATGAACTTTCTTCTATCTGCATCTGTTTCCTTGGCCTTCTCTGAACTTCCCCCAACAACTTTCCAATCTTTTCAAGAAAGGAGAAAGACTTTTAATATAGTCAGGACTCTATTTCTGTAGTTTAGAAGTTTTGAATTTAAATTCATGGCAAGCAATACTAAATTTTTGGTTCATTTTATAATCTCCCCTATTTGATTCTAAGTGCCTGCCCAAACTTAAAATGACTGGTTATAACTATAAAACAACAATTGCACATACTATTATATGAGTTGTGAAATGTTGTATTAACTTCTGATTTTCCAGCCTCACATTACAAAATTTGGCATTCCCAGTAAAATTAATGCTCTCTTTCATGGATTATGACCACAGATAATCACTACTTTGTACTGACTTTTCTATCTTACTTCTCAGTTGATACTAATTCCTGAAAAGAAAATACTATTTAAGAGATGACCATTATCTGAGTACTAATAAATTAAATACTATTATGAGCCAACAAAAAATCAAAATGATTTACAGTGCAAATTTTATTTAACTAACTCCTCGGAAGGAAGATTGGACAATCTACTTCCGTAGTGCTACTGCCTCAGAAACCCAAGGAGAGGTCGCTATGAGTCGGGTCTGACTTGACAGCACATAAAAACAACAACAAACCTTTTTATTAGAGATATCACAAAATCCTAAAATTTCCTAAAACTTTCTACAGATTTTTGGATTTTGGTTCAAATGTAACTAAGACCAACACAAATTCAACTTCAAATAAGAAAACTACCTCCTGCTTCAAAAATACTTCAAAATTTGTTGTAAGATATAATAATTCTAATATTAAGCAACATACTGTGAAAATAAAACACCTGGTTACCCTATATCAATTTATTACATAATAAAATCACAGAGAAAGAACTTTTGAATTGCAAAGCATTTTAAAAACAAAAGTCTGGCAGACATCTGAAAGAAAACACATTTTCCCTGGAATTTCAATTAATCAATAGATTCTATATAAAAACTTCTGCTACTGAAGTCATATTTTAGCTTATAAAAA
>NW_006921944.1:1429131-1430759 GCF_000298275.1 Orycteropus afer afer | reverse complement strand
TTTTTCTTTTCAGCAACCAGTTGTCTTGTTTTATCACTCTAAGACTGTGAGGGCTCTTAGCAGGTTGCTCAATCTAGCATTCTGTTTTCAGGAAGAAATACACCTTCCCCAGGAATATAGTACTTGGCATCCATCTCTTGGCCTACAGCCTAATAGATTTTTTGTCTGTCTTTTGTGACAGTAACACAAATTTAGAGCTGAAAAGGACCTTTGAGGTCACCTAGTCCAACCCATGCATCTTTTAAAACAAAATGAAGAGATACACTTTTTTTCACCATTTTGTATTTACTTTCTTTGTACCTCCACAAAAGCCTTTGAGACAGCTTATAATAAAAGACACAGGCACTAAAAAACAAAGGGAAAAATGATCATGTTATGAAGGAAAGGGGTGACAATTATATAAAGAGATATAGAGAACGAGACACTAACCTTCAACCCAAAACTTAGCTCTAAGGCTCTTATTAGTAAAGGCCAAAAGGAAAAGAAGAACTCAAATAAGATTTATTAGTTAGTAAAAAAAAATAGTATATAGGTATGTCAGAAAACATTTTTTGGTATCTCTAAACTCTTGATCAGAATTAATGAGTGTTTAAGTAACAGACAATAAAGAATATAGAAGAGAAAAAAAAATACTTCAGTGGCAATTGTGGGCCTTTCAAAGATACAAGTACACACTACGTTTTCTTATATGATGTTTTATTAAAAGTCCTGCATGATGTTAAAGTGGAGTTCTGAGTAGGCATGTCTACTGAAATCTGGTTATATGACTTGATAAAAAATTTAACCTTGGAGAATTTAGAAAGTGAATATTTAATATTTCTTTGAATATATTTTTTATTTTAGTTGGTATTTTGTTTCATCACTAAGAGAATATATTCTCTGGGTAATGGGTTGAAGTACTGTAGAAATAGTCACTGAGGGTAAAATTGACTTGTGATAAATCAAAAAGCAGAAGTCAGGTTTGAAGACCCATGGTATGGCCACTACATTGTTGTGGGTGCCATTCAATGAATTCCAACTCATAGTGACCCAATGTGACAAACTAAACTGCTCCATAATTTGTAATCTTTACAGAAGAAGACTTTTTCTCCCATGGAGTCACTGAGTAGGTTTGAACCACCAACCTTCCAGTTAGCAGGTAAGGCTTAAAATTTACCCTTGTCTCTACTATTAAAAAAATAAACGAACAACACACTGCTATCAAGTTGATTCTAGCTCCATCCTATAGGACAGAGTAGAACTGCCTCTTAGGGCTTCCAAGACCCTATGTCTTTATAGAAGCAGACTTCCACATCTTTTCTCTACAGAGAAGCTGGTGGGTTTGAACCCCTGACTTTTCATTTAGCAGCCAAACATTTAACCACTGTGTCACCAGGGCTCCACTATCTTCATTATACCATATAGCACCTTGGAACACAGATGAGCAATTTTTAAATACATATCAATGAAAGGGTACTTGAAAACTTGAAATTTTTATTTTTTTTCTGTAGAAGAAATTGTTTTCAGAGTTTAAATTATGCTCGTCAACAATGCTCTGTGAACTGGATTGTCTTGATGTATGATCCATGTAGTTGGAGACTGGGAATAAGGGCTCATTATGGGGTTTATCTGTATTCCCCAGAAACATA
>NW_006921944.1:1427568-1428023 GCF_000298275.1 Orycteropus afer afer | reverse complement strand
ATGGTGGTGTTGAGGAAGAGGAAGACATAGAGGAACATGGGAGGTACAGACATAAAGATGAACCCTTTTGCACATAGAGTACTGTATTGTCAGTGAAGGCAAACATGGGTATATGGGTGGATAGATGGGTGGACGGGCTGAACTATTAGGTATGTCTATGAAGTGGAGAGTGTACCCAAGACCATGTATAGGGTTAGCAGACAATGGTCCTATAAGTGTATTTGTATGATCTGGAAGAATTCCCAGGTGTATATATAGTAGAACTGACAAGGGACAAGGTTGTAGTCACTTCTTGGTCACAGCCAGCTACCCAGAGGGACTGAATAGTTGAACCTGTGGCCTCAGGACCATAGTCACAGAGGACATCAAGCTCAATTGGTATAATATACTACACAAAATATTGTTCTACCTCCTACTTTGGCAAATAGTGACTGGGATCTTAAAAGCTTTCAAGC
>NW_006921944.1:1425295-1426091 GCF_000298275.1 Orycteropus afer afer | reverse complement strand
GGTTTTTGGTCACTGGTATTCAATGCATCAAATCTATTCTTTTGATGGTCTCTAAATTCAGGAGGGATATATTCAAGGTCATATTTTGGCTCTCATGGACTTGTTTTAATTGTGCTTGAATATGAGCAGTTGATGGTCTCTTCCACAATCAGCTCCTGGCCTGGTTTTGGCTGAAGATATTCAGCCTTTTCATCATCACCTCTTGCCACAGATGTAGTCAATTTGATTCCTGTGCACTCCCTCTGGTGAAGTCCATGTGTATAGCTGCTTTTTGTGTTGTTGAAAAGAGGTATTTGAAATGAATAAATTGTTGGTCTAGCAAAATTCTATCATCTGATCTCTAACATTATTTCTATCAGCAAGGCCAAATTTTCCAACTACTGGTGTTTCTTTTTTGTTTCCAACTTTTGCATTTTAATCTCCAGTGATAATCAGCACATCTTGATTGCATGTTTGGTCTATTTCAGACTTCAGAAGTTGGTAAATATCTTCAATTTCCTTGTCTTTGGCATTGGTGGTTGGTGTGTAAATTTGAATAATAGTAGTATTAATGGGCCTTCTTTGTAGGTGCATGGATATTATCCTATCACTGACAACATTGTACTTCAGGATAGATTTTGAAACATTCTCTGTGATGATGAGTGCCTCTCCTTTCCTCTTCAGTTTGTAATTCCTGGCATAGTAGATCATATGATTGTCTGATTCAAAATGGCCACAACCAGTCCATTGCAGCCCAGTAATGCCTAGGATATCAATGTTCATGTGTTCCATTTCATTTTTGACAGATTTCAATTTT
>NW_006921944.1:1422312-1423675 GCF_000298275.1 Orycteropus afer afer | reverse complement strand
GAGATATCATCTCACCCCAGCAATAATAGCAAATTTCAACAAGACAAAATAACAAACGCTGGTGAGGCTGTGGAGAGATTGGAACTCTCATACATTGCTGGTGGGACTGCAAAATGGTACAACCATTATGGAAAGTGGTATGGCATCACCTTAAAAAACTGAAAATAGAAATACTATTTGATCCAACAATTCCATTACTAGGAATATATCCTAAAGAGGTGAGACAAAGGATGTGAACAGACATATTCTCACCCCTGTTCACTGAAGCTCAATTCACTATAGCAAAGAAATGGAAACAAGCTAAATGCCCACTAATTGATGAATGGATAAACAAACTATAGTATATTCACACAATGGAATACTGTGCACATTTTAGGTATCTGTCAGAGCAGCACCTCACTCACCTGGTACCACATTCTGTTCTGATTACCTATTGCTGCTCTGACAAGAAACATACCACAAATGGGATGGCTTGAACAAATAGGAGTGGAATGCGTCCTTGACCTGATACCCTGGCAAGAGACCCCAGCACACAATATGAGAGACAGCAGGATCAGAGTCAAGAGACTGGCAGAGAGATACCAGCAGAGAGATCAGCATGAGACATGGCAGTAGCAGAGCCCAGAGACCAGCATTAAACAGCAACAGGCTTACCAGCCCACAGGAGAAAGCCAGGTGCCACTGGGTAGGCAGCTTCCTGGAGGAGTGGGTTGCATTCAGGTGTTAATTGGTAGAGAAGAAAGGGATAAAATGGAGTAGAGTTTGGCTGGCCCATGCAGCAAGAAAGCTGAGTGTTTTTAGGGCAGGAAGATTTCCTGTGGTGTGGGTTGCCTTCGGCATTAATCAGCAGAAGCAAAGAGACCAAAGAAACAGAAGCAGAGCTGCCTCAGCCTGAAAGGGTAAGACCATGGCCTTCAGGGATGGAACCACCACAGCCCCCTAGGTTTCAAAGAGCCAGGCCTCTGCCAACTTGGTTCTGGAGTGTGGGGCTGCTTGTTCATGTGAGCTAGTGGGATGGAGCCATAGATGCTGCCCAAGAGTGAGGGGCAGGGCTGCTATGCCCAAGAGGGAGAGAAATGGGCCCCGCCACACCAAGGGGGTGAGGTCACCATTCAGGAACTTGGAGATTAGAGCCACCCAGTGAAGGAGATCTGTACAGATGCCACCCAATGAAAATCTGTACAGGTGCCAAGTTGATAAGGGGTAGAATTTTGGTGGTTAAATTTGTATGTCAACTTGGCTGAGCCTGGTTGAGTGGCTGGGCAGCTGGTGGTAGTTATTCCCCATGATGAGAACTTCATGGTGGGATCTACCACAAACAGCTGAGTAGCTGCCTTTGGGATGTGGTCTGCTTCCTGTATAT
>NW_006921944.1:1419827-1421326 GCF_000298275.1 Orycteropus afer afer | reverse complement strand
ATTATTATTATGTCCTTTTTATTCTATTATTTATTCTTCCCTTCCCAGGTTTTCAACTTTTTCTCCCTTCTCTGTTCATGGTTCCTACTTTTTTTTTTTTTTTCTTTCTCATGGTTCTCCCCATTCCATGTTTTTCTTTTTGCGTTTTTCCCATTTTTCTTTTCATTATTCTCCTACTCTAACTCTTTTCTCTTACTGCCCCCTCTCTAGATATTGAGGATTTTTTTTTCCTTTTCTTTATTTTGGTAATTGTTTCTGTGTGTTTATGCAGTGTGTTTTGGGCCACTTGTTTTACTTTTTTGATAGTTTTTCAATTGCAGATTTTGTCTAACCGAGTGGGAGACAGCAACTGTGCCCATTCAACACAACCACACCTTCAACACCTGTAGCTCCACTTACTGAGAGAGAGTCACCACTTCCTTCTCCGCCAACTGGCCAAAGATAAACAACCACCAAGAAGAGTCTGACTCACCCTTAACTACTCTTAACAAACAGTTAACAGAGATCTAAATACAACAATGTTACAATATCTCAGAGACAACAGAACATCACAGTCCACACAAAGAAGCAAACTAAGGTGGTAGAAACAAGGGAACAGGATATGGACCCAGAACATAGCATTGAGGAAGAAGCAGCATTGGAACTTCCTGATATGGAATACAAAAGAATTATACTTAGGTATCTTCAAAGCATTGAGAAACAGATCAAGGAAAACACTGACAATATTAAAAAACAAAAAACAAAACAAAACAAAAAAAAAACAGGTAAAACCCTAGAAAAATTCAAAAGAAAATACAAGAACAAAATGACAAAATAAATGAAACATTAGAAATGATACAAAATTTACAGATAGAAATCCAGAAGATTAATACTACATTTTCAGAAATACTTAACACATTGAAAGAGCAAAGGAGTAGAATTTAATCAATGGAAGACAGAAGTAATGAGATTGAAGACAAATACCTGCATACTTCTTAGGAAAGAGATCAATCAGAAAAAAAGATCAATACAATATGAAGAAATCCTAAGGTTCATGTGGGATACCATCAAAAGGAATAACCTATGCCTAATTGGAATTCCAAACATGGGGAGAAAAAAGAAAACCGTTGGGAAAATTGTCCAAAATTTGTTGGCAGAGAATTTCCCTGATATAAGATGAGACTATATCCATTCAGGAAGTCCAACAAACCCCAAACAGGATAGACCCCAAAAGAAAATCACCAGGGTATATCATCTTCAAACTCATAAAAACCAATGATTAAAGGATCAATCTAACAAGAAGATATAACCATAATAAATATCTATGGATCCAATGAAAGAACCCCAAAATACATAAATCAAACTTTAATAGAATTGAAAAAACAAATAGGTGACTTCACAGTCATCATAGGAGACTTTAGTATACCGCATTCAATGAAAGATAGAACAACTGGAAAGAAACTCAACAAAGACACAGAAGATCTAAACAATACAATCCACTGATTTGACCTTATAGACAT
>NW_006921944.1:1417726-1419307 GCF_000298275.1 Orycteropus afer afer | reverse complement strand
AAAAAAAAAAAAGAGGGAGAGAATACACCTAACACTAATAAAGTATGAAATGAGTGGTATCATAACAGAAGCAATTGAAATAAAAAGGATAATATCAGGATACTATGAAGAACTGTACTCCAACAAATTTGAAAATCTGAAGAAATGGACAGATTTATAGAAACACACTACTTACCTAAACTAACACAGACTAAGGTAGAAAAGTTGAACAGATCGATAACAAAACAAGAAATAGAAGAGGTCATAAAAAAATTACCAACAAAAAAAAGTCCTGAAACTGCCTGATTTCATTGGAGAATTCTACATATTGCTGTTTAGTACAATGGCTTTTAATGAAGTGCAGGAAACAATGGAGAAGGATTCTAAAGCAAAATGAGACACTACTTAGAAACATGTGAGTCACACCATTCCAACATGTCATTTAAATTAATTTCCAAAAGAAATACACCCTTCCTTCAGAATCCCGGCCCAGAAAACAGTCATGTGTATAACTCACAAATCAGCACTCATTGTTTTTTGGTTTTTCGTTTTTAAATTTTTATTGTGATTTGGGTGAAAGTTTACAGAGCAAATTCACTTTCCATACAGCAGTTCACATACACTTTGTCTCATGACATTGACTGCAATTTCCCACAATGCAACAGCTCCCTTCCCATAGTTACCTCTTCCCTGTGTCCTTCCCTCCCATGCACTCCTGCCCCCCGAGCTACCTCCCTATGCATGCACTGCCCTTCTATTCTCCCATTATTGATTTCTCCAAGGAGTATATCTGCCTAATATAAATGTTCAGCTCATGTGCCTATCTTTTGTTTGGCTGAAAGCCACAGGAGTGGGTTCAATTCCAGACCTAAAGGGCAGGTAAGGGCCATAGTAGCAGTGGTTCCACCAGAATCTATCAAACCAGAAAATCTGGTGACTTTTTTCTTTCTTTCTTTCTTTCTTTCTATTTTTTTTTAATGATTTTGACTTTTGTTCCACATTGTTCTCACACTCTATCCAGGATCTCCTATATAGATCCCCCTCCAAGTGGTTGACAGTAGTAGGCGGCACTATCTATTTATCGTCTCATAATGGTATAGGCTGAGGATAGCATGGTGTACCAATCTTTGGACTAATTGTTTCCATGCATCTTTGGTTTTCATCATTCTTTGTTGCTCTGGACAAGAAAAGACCCATCGTTGTATCTAGCTGGAGGCTTGCAACCTTTTAAGATCCCAGTCGCTACTCTCCAAAGTAGGATGTGGAATAATGTTTTTGTGTAGTGTGTTATGCCAATTGAGCTTGATGTTCCCTGTGACTATGGTCCAGAGCCCATAGGACCAACTACTTGCTCCCTCTGGGTAGCTGGCTGTGGCCATGCAGTGACTACAACCTTTTCCCTTGTCAGCTCTACTACACACCTGGGGATTTTTACAGAATATACAAATACACTTGTAGAATCATTATCTGCCAACCCTATACATGGTCTTGGGCATGGTCCCCCCTGCATAGATATACCTAATCCTTCAGCCTGTCCACCCATCTAGCCACCTGTATATCCATGTTTGCCTTCACTGACAATGCAGTACTGTGTGTGCAAAT
>NW_006921944.1:1408819-1417561 GCF_000298275.1 Orycteropus afer afer | reverse complement strand
CTAATACAATATTTGTCCTTCTGTGATTGACTTATATCATTCAGCATAACGTCATCCAAGTTCATCCATGTTATGTGGTGAAAAAACACCACTCATTTTTGCTGCCCCCCCCAACTATTTGTACATGTGAGTGCTGTATTATAATTTCTCTTGTATGTTAGATAGGTATCTACCTCAGCCTAGTTGTGTGTTCCAGTACGTGCTCACTGGCAAATGAGAGGAGTTATACATGTAGATCTGAGAAAGAGACTCAGTTATCATTTCAAAGGTAAATGAATAAAATACTTAAAAAATTCTCATTTTTGTCTGATATCAAACCCTGGTTTTAAATAAATATCACTATCTTCTAGGTAGATTGGGGAAAATATAACAGAATAAGAAAACATAAACATCATCTTGTGAGGCAGGGACAACATTATTTCCTCCAGCAAAAAAAAAAAGGAATGGGAGCATCATGCTAAAAATCCAGGGCAAGAATATCACTAAGAAACATTTGCCTTTCAAAACAGAAGAAATATTTAGAAAACTTCTTTGAACTATGAACAGTATGTAGAAAGACATACCACTTCTTGAACAGGAGACAAAAGTTACAAAGACAAAATAGTCCCCATATTGCAAAAATGTGAGATGCCTGAGATAAAAAGTTACATTTGGAAAATAAAATGCAGTAGCAGAATTTTTACCCATGTGGAATCCATGTGGAAGAAAACACATCCTGAAAAATTCAAGCAGTAATTGAATCAGAGCTGAGGGGGAGGAGAATGAGCAAAAAATAATGACATAGAAGATGGAAGATGGGGAGGCCAGAGACTGGAGCTTTGACTGAGGAATAACTTATATACCTGAGAAGGAAACAAGAGCAAGTACAACTAGCTCAGAATCAATAAACCACTCTCTAACTGAAGACAGCTTTGGTGAAAAAGCAGTGGGAAACAAAGAATACAGGGTCTCACTATGTTCAGGAAGTGGGGACATTAAAGAGTTACCCATATTTAGACAGAAACTAGCTAAATTCCTAAATTTTAACAGTAACAAAACAGTCATACCTATGTCTAGGCAGAAAATAAGTAGTTCCTTAAAAATAAATTCTGCCAGGCTTGCTTCAGATTTCTCTTCTGTTGTGTTAACATATTCAAAGACATAGAGCTTTCAAGAGAATAAGAGTATGACCAAGAATATTATACTGGAAAAGTTGTTTTTATTTGAATGCAAAGGTAAGACATCATATATCTCATGAATTACCTTTCCAAAAATAATTTACTCAAAGATCTGTAAGTATATATTGAAAAAAATAATAATAAAATTTAAAATATCAAGAATTAAGAAGTAATGAATTCAAAATTCTGGAGAAAATTTATTCATTTAACTATACAGTTAATTTTACATATTTTAAAAATGTTTTTTAAATTTAACACAGATTTTTAGAGGAGCTCTGGTGATGCATTGGTCAAAGCATTCATTAGTTAATAAAATATCAGCAGTACAAACCTATGAACCAATCCTCAGGAGAAAGATGAAGCAGTCTGCTTCCATAAAGATTTACAGCCTTGGAAACCTTATTGGGCAATTCTACTCTGTCATATAGAGTCACTATGAGTCAGAACAGACTTAATGGCAGTGGGTTTGGTTTTGGAATATTGTTAAAATAATAATTGCAAGAGAAAATAAAATAAAAATCATTACTAAACACAATTATATTTACATTATAAGTTATAGTACTAGATATGGAGAATTGTTAGGGGTGAGGAAAAGGGAAAGCACTGTACATCCCTCATCTAACACTGAATGAACTCAAATGACATATTCAAAATTCCCGCAGGCTCTCGTCAAAGTATCCAGACTCAGACCACAAGTCACTACTTCACCACGACCATCCTAGTCTAAGCTGCCTCAATTTATTATCTGGTTATTATAAAAGCTCCTAACAAGTCTTCCTACTTCTGTCATTGACCCCTTTCAGCCATTCTTAACACAGAGGCCAGAGAAATTATGTTAAACATAATTGAGATCACAGCGCTTCTCTTAAAAACTTTTCAATCTCAGAGGAAAATCCATACTGAATAATCTGCCCTCCCTCAATAATATGCCTTCTTTCACTTATTTTTCTAACATGATTGCCAAGGAGGCAGGGAGGCCACATCTTCTGACCTCCTCTAACCCCACAAGAGGAAGACAGAATCACCACCAGTAGCCCAAGGCCTATTCCTGCGAGGCCAGACGTGCTCCCTCCCTCCAGCCCTTTCACCAATCCTAATACCAACCGTTCCTCTCGCAGCAACCATCACCTCTCTGCGGGGTTTGAGTATTCGCTGCAGTGGCCACACAGAACTCACAGATTATGAGGTTTATTAGGGAAGCAACAGGCTACAATTCAAGTTCAGGAACATGTTCAGTCTCTCTCCGCCTGCCATCTCTCAACCTATAGTCTCTCTCAGTCTCTCTCAGCAGTGTGTGTTTCTAGGTATCTCTCTCAACAGTGTGTGTCTCTCAAGGTCTCTCTCACCAGTGCATGTCTCTTGAGGTCTCTCTCAGCAATACATATCTCTTGAGGTCTCTCATAGCAATGCGTGTCTCTCACATCTCTCAGTCAGCAGTGAGAGATTCCTTCTACTTGGGTTCCTTTTGAGCCTGACAGTGACCGAACTAACCAATCCCAATATCAGAATTCTAAACACCTGAGAGATAGAGAATGCAACAAGAAGATTGCTTTGTGCCACTCCCAAGAGAAATATCCCAGGTAGATAATTTTAACAATGAGGAGCTACTCAGTTGCTCACGGCAAATTCCACCATGGAGTTTACAAAGACTTATGGCTAAACAAGCCACACTATGTAATTTACTACACCGCAATGATTTACTAAACCTCTTCTCCTCCCTTATTCTACTCAGGATTCTAATTCACGATATTTGCATATGCTCTGTTCTTTCTTTGGAAAGCTCTTTTCTCCAGAGTATGGCTCTTCTTAATGGCCTTCGAGTACTCCTCAAATGCCTCCACCTGAAAAGTGTCATGTCTGGCAATTTTAAACATAGCCCTACAATGTGCTGACTTTTCAGTAAGAGATGGTTATACAGCCTCCCCTTAATGCTGGAGTGTTTGTGACTTCTACAGCCAATAGAGTATGACTTCTACAGCTAGATCATAAATTCCCATGAATTAACCACTTGGTTCCTTTGGGATATTATATTTGGGGGAAGCCAACTACCATACAAGAAATTCAAGTGTCCTTATACTACTGGGATGGAGAAGCCATGTTAGAGAGCAACTTCTTAAGCAGCAATAATAACTGGGACAACATGCTAACTCAACTGATGTCATTCTCTAACCAACTTTCCTAATTTATTTTCTTTGTAATATCACCTTTTAGAATAGAAAGTAATTAGTTTATTTGTTTTGTGATGACTTCTATTAACAAAAAGTATTTTTTTCTGTTTTATTCACTGATATATTGAAACCTACCTATAACATAGTTGTTACTAAATAAAAACATTTTATGTTGAATGAGTAATAATAAATTGTACCAGAGGTTTCATATATACATTTTAACATTAGAAAATATACAGTTAAAAACATCTTCTATGAAGGAGGAAACACAGAGTGTTATTTATAGAGAAATAACAACAAGTTCACAGAAGTAAAACCAAAATTCAGGTATGATAATTGGAGATATATTACACTAATTCTTGAAAGAAAAAGACATTCAGATTTTTTGGAAAGCAAAAGTAAAAATCACACATAATTCAACTTTATTCTATTTCTTAGGAGGAGAGGGGAGGAAATGTACAAAATGTTCCTGAAAACTTAACCATATGAAAATGTACATTGATTAATAAGAAAAATAACAAGAGACTTTAGGTAGCAACATTGAATTTTAGATGGTGTAAAATAAGGGAAAACACTTGCAAAGGAAAGAAAAATATTTAGAAGTACCAAATAAAATACATAATAAATTCATGTTGTTTGTTAGGTGCTGTTGAGTGTACTTTGACTCATAGTGACCCTATGTACAACAGAACGAAACACTGCCCAGTCCTGCTCCAGCCTCACAATCCTTGTATATGTGCAATAAATCTTTAGTCAATAAGCAGCATATTGTCAACTTTTATAAATAAAGTATAATTCAAAATATATTACTTGGCAGATATATAATTATGAAAGAATAGCATGTCTCTCAGTTATGACTTATTAAATAGATAAAAGTTTCAAGGTTTATTTTGATCATTTTATGTTTTTTAGTACATATACACAAAAGTTTGCATACCACAGAGAGTATATTCTTTCAAGTCTCTATTGAACATGAAAATGGATTTTACTTAAGGCCATAAAGGAACTATCAATGTTGTTTTAAAAGTAGAAATTCTACAAATTAAATTCTCTATCTGAAATTTGGTAAAACCAGAAATGAAGGAAAAGTTACCCAGAACAACAACTATAATTATCAGTTTCTCATGAATGTTTTTTAAGATATTTTTTATGTCATTCCTCTTTTTAAAGAAAATGTCCAATTAATTATCATAAAGATAATCCTAAACTGAACTCAAAACAAAATGCACACCTATAAATATTCTCATTGCAAACCAAAAACCAAACCCACTGACACCAAGTCAATTCCAATTCATAACAACCCCCACTGGTTTTCCAAGGCAGTAAATATTTATAGAAATGGATTGCCTCATCTTTCTTCTGTGGAGCACCTGGTAGGTTTGAACTGCCAACCTTTTGGTTAGCAAATACTTTAGGCACTGCACCACCAGAGCTCCTTAAATATTCTCATTAATAATTAAAAATTTGAAAATAGGTAAATATTTAACTCAGTAATTTACTAAAAAGAGCAAAACATATAAGTAAATTTAAATATTAAATCAAAAGTTAATGAATTATTTTCTAATGTTGAATCATCCTTGCATACCTGATCTGAATCTCACTTGCTCATAATGTATTATTTTTCTGATATGTTGTTGGAATCTATTGGTGTGATGGTTGGAGCTGTTTGTCAACTTGGCTGGACCCCAGTTCTGTGTGGTTGTTCCCATGATGGGATTGGATGACTGTGTTCTGAGTGGTCAATTTGCCCAAGGGGAATTTCCCTAGGGGTGTGGCTTGCTTCCAGGATATCTAGGGACATCCTGGGAAGAGAGACATTCTTCTCTGGATCGGGACTCTGGTGTGCTGCTTACAACCTTCCATGAGTGAGCAGCCCACCATTCGGCCTGGAGATCTTGGATTCGTCTTTCATTGGAGTCAACAGCCAGTGTACTGCCTGTCAGCCTTGAGCTTCTCTGCCCCCTGCAGTTGTGGAAGCTAAGGCTGCCTCCAGCCCAAAGTTTCCTCCAGGGACTTTGGACTTGCCAGCTTCTATAAGTTTGTGAGCCATTTTCCTAAGATAAATTTCTCTCTCACTTTATATATATATATAAACTTTGCTGTTTTTTTGTTTCTCTAGAGAACCCAGTCTAACACAATTGGCTAGGATTTTGTCTAACACAATTGGCTAGGATTTTGTTCAAGATTTTTGCATCTATATTCATGAGGGATATTGGTCTGTAGTTTTCCTTTTTAGTGATGTCTTTGCCAAGTTTTGGTATCAAGGTTATCTTAGCTCCAAGAAATGAAGGAGGAAGGATTCCATCCTTTTCTATGTTTTGGAATAGTTTGAGTAGAATTGGTGATAATTCTTCTCTGAATGTTTGGTATAATTCTCCAGTGAAACCATCTAGGCTAGGGATTTTTTTTTTTTTTTTTTTAAAATTTTCAAAGGTAATTACTATAATGAAATGCACAAAGACTTGGAGTTAGAAAACCAAAAGGGAAAAACACACTCAGCATTTCTTAAGCTGCAAGAACTGAAGAACAAATTAAATTCTCAAGTTGCAATGTTGAAAGATTCTATTGGCAAAATATTGAATGATGCAGGAAGCATCAAAAGAAGATGGAAAGAATACACAGAGTCACTGTACCAAAAAGAATTGATCAATCTTCATCCATTTCAGAAGGTAGCTGAACCAATGGTATTAAGGGAAGAGGTTGAAACTGCATTGAGGAAATTGGCAAGGAAAAAGACTCAAGGAATTGATGGAATACCTATTAAGATGTTTCAACATACAGATGCCCCACTGGAGGCATTCACTCAGTTATGCCAAGAGATTTGGAAAATAACTATCTGGCCAACTGACTGGAAGAGATCCATATTTGTACCCATTCCAAAGAAAGGTGATCCCACAGAATGTGGAAATTGTCGAACAATATCATAAATATTGCATGTAAGTAAAATCTTATTGAAGATAATTCAAAAATGCTTGCAGCAGTAAACTGACAGAGAACTTCCAGAGGTACAAGCTGGATTCAGAATAGGACATGGAATGAGGCATATCATTGCTGATGTCAGATGGATCTTGGCTCAAAGTAAAGACTACCAGAAAGATGTTTACTTGTGTTTTCTTGACTATGAAAAAGCATTTGATTGTGCAGATCATAACAAATTGTGGATAACATTGAGAACAATGGAAATTCCAGAACACTTAATTGTACTCATGAGGAACCTGTACATAGAGCTGGAGGCTGTCATTCAAACAGAAAAAGAGAACATTACGTGGTTTAAAATCAAGAAGGGAGTGTATCAAGGTTGTGTACTTTCACCATACTTATTCAATCTGTATGTTGAGCAAATAATCCAAGAAGCTGGACTATATGAAGAACTGGCTGTCCATAGGGTCGTTATGAATTGGAGACTACATGATGGCAGCTAACAACTACTACAACAACAATTTTTTTATGACTTGTTCAATTTATTGTTTTGTTATAGTTTTTCATAGTATTCTGATACTATCCTTTTAATTTCTGTTGCCTCTGTTGTGATGTCATCCAATGCATTTCTTATTTGTTTTAGTCGTATTATCTCACTCTTTTCCTTTGTTAAATTTTTCAATAATTTGTCAATTTTATTAATCTTTTCAAAAAAACCAACTTCTAGTCTTGTTGATTTTTTATATTGTCTTTCTGTTTTGTATTTCATTGATTTATCTTGAATCTTTATTATTTCTTTTCTTCTGGTGAGTATTGTCTGTTTCTGTTGCTCTTTTTCTAATTGTTGGAGATGTTGAGTTAGTGTGTTGATTTTGGCTCTTTCTTCTTTTTTGATGTGTGCAGTTATTGCTATACATTGGCCTCTGATCACTGTTTTTGCTGTGTCCAAAGATTTTGGTATGTTGTGTTTCATTCTCATTTGATTCATGGAATTTTTTAATTTCATTTTTCATTTCTTCTATTGTCCAGTCATTCTCAAGAAAGGTGTTATTCAGTTTCTATGTGTTTGTTCTTTTTCCATTGATCTTCCTAACATTGATTTCTAATTTTATAGCATTGTGATCTGAAAATATGCTGCCAAAGGAGCAGGGAGGTGCCATCTTCTGACCTCCTGTGACCCCATAAGAGGAAGACAGTATCATCACCAGTAGTCCAAGACTTATTCCTGCTAGTCCAGACATGCCACTTCCCTCCATCCCTTTCACCAACCCTGGCACCAACCCTTCCTCCTCCAGCACCCATCACCTCTCTTCTGGGTTTGATAATTTGCTACAGTGGCCACACAGAACTCACAGATTATGGTTTTTTTTTTAGGGAAGGAACAGGCTAAAATTCACAATTAGTCTCTCTCAGCCTACCATCTCTCAGCTAATAGTCTCTTTTAGTCTCTCTACCAGTAGTGTTTGTCTCTCACATCTCTCTCTCAGCAATGCATGTCTCTTACATCTCTCTCTTTTACCAATCATGTCTCTCAAGTCTCTCCCACCGATGAGTGTCTTTCATGTCTCCTAGCTGGCAGTGAGAGATTCCTTCTGCCTCTAGGAGGGGTCTTTTTGAGCCTGGTAGAGTGGCCAAACTCACTAATCTCAATATCCCAATTCTATACAACTGAGACAGAGCGAACTTCCCAGAAAATTACTTTGTGTTGTTTCCAA
The DNA here is from genome assembly GCF_000298275.1 of Orycteropus afer afer. NCBI lineage: Eukaryota > Metazoa > Chordata > Mammalia > Tubulidentata > Orycteropodidae > Orycteropus > Orycteropus afer. The sequence continues at coordinate 1,409,602 of NW_006921944.1, read as the reverse complement.
CAGAAATACCCCAAGTGGATAACTTTAACAAAAAGGAACTACTCAGTTGCTCAGAGTAAATTAACCAAGGAGTTTGCAAATACTTATGGCTAGAAAAGCCACACTATGTAATTTACCACACTGCAGGCCACCACCTGGCTTTTCTAGCCATTATCCCTATTCTAGTTCAAAAATTAACATCCCCTTCACCACAAAGTTAAGAATAGCCATACCCATGAAAGCATGTAAGCCAGCCACTTCATGCCTTTATCTTCCTCCATTTTAGATAAACAATTTCTAATTTGCCCATCCCTATCAAACCAGTACTCTGAGGAGACAAGCATGGTCCTTTCTCTATGAAGAATCTTCTGCTCTGCTTGAAACTTTGGGCATCTGCATCCATAAACAAGCAAAGGCCAGCCCAGAGCAAGCCACTGAATTGCAGCAAGTTAACATCAGCCTTGTGTCAGACATCTTCCTCTTTGTTTGGTCCTGTTCTGGTAAGCTCAGCCCTAGCCATCCCAGCTAGGTCATGAGTACCAGCTGCCAAGTTTGGGAGTCACACTCTTCCCTTCACTTCAGACCACCCAGAACCTTCTCTCACATACTCAGTCCTCAGGGACAATTTCAATCCCATAGGCTCACAACTCCTTGCACCTCAGACCAGCCAGCCCTTCCTCTCATCTCCAGCCTCCATGACCTGGGTCAAACTCAGCCCATTTCTTCATTGCTGCTTCATTGCTGCTCTTCCCCCAGGTGGTCACAAGTGAGTAGCATACAAGCCTACTACTTGCTGGCTTCCTT
>NW_006921944.1:1407322-1408489 GCF_000298275.1 Orycteropus afer afer | reverse complement strand
GGGTCTTGAAACAAAAGCCTGTGTTTCTTCTGCACAAATTCTATTTCCCTTTTAACATATCCAATCAAGTATTGGCTGAAGGTGGACTTACACACTCTCCATTATCCATATATGCCATAATCATTTGTAATGTACAGGCAGGTAAGATAACATTCAATATCTGTAGCATATTCAGATAAACACATAAGCCAAAACACATAATCCTCTTTTAAAACATTCCAGGTTCATGTCTTCACCGTGATTACCTTCCCATTCTGTGTATATGGTCTTGGGCCTTTGGCTGGGTGTAACCAAAAGCCCTAACCTCTGAATCAATAATCTCCTTTAATAGGTAACACCAACCAAAGTAACCATCTAAGAATCTAAAGTTTCACTTCCCATGCCCCTTCCTTCTTTTACAAAATCCTATGATTCTATGAGTTTGGAGCCACTGCAACAAATTCCACTTCTGACACCAACTGAAAAAGGAGCAGGTAGGTGCCATCTTCTGATCTCCTGTAACCCCACAAGACAAAGACAGAAATCACCATCAGTAGCACAAGACTTGTTCCTGCTAGGCCAAACATGCTGCCTCCCTCCAGCCCTTTCACCAGCCCTGGCACCAACTCTTCCTCCTGCAGCCCCCACAACCTCTCTGCTGGATTTGATAATTCACTGCAGTGGCCACACAGAACTCACAGATTATGGGGTTTATTAGGGAAACAACAAGTAAAAATTCACACTCAGTCTCTCTCAGCCCACTGTCTCTCAGCCAACAGTCTCTCTCATTCTCTCTCCCAACAGTGCATGTCTCTCACATCTCTGTCACAGCAATGCATGTCTCTCATGTCTCCCAACTGGCAGTGAGAGATTCCTTCTGCCTCTAGGAGTTCTTTTGAGCCTGGCAGGGTGGCCACACTCACCAATCTCAACATCAGAATTCTATACACCTGAGAGAAAGCAAACTTCCCAGAAAATTATTTTGTGCTCCTCCCAACAGAAATACCCCAGGTGGGTAACTTTAACAATCAGGAGCTGCTCAGTTGCTCACAGTAAATTCCACCATGGAGTTTATAAAGACTTATGGCTAGAAAAACCACACTGTGTAATGTACTACACTGCAGATGTTTTGCAGTATTTCAATATTTTAAAAAATATTAAGGCTTTCTTTGTGGCCTAACATGTGAT
>NW_006921944.1:1405808-1406899 GCF_000298275.1 Orycteropus afer afer | reverse complement strand
CATTTACAATAGCTACCAAAAAAATTAAATACTTGGGAATACATCTCACTAGGAACACAAAGACTGGTACAAAGAAAACTATGTAATACTACTTCAGGAAACTATAAGAGATCCACATAAATGGAAGAACATACCATACTCATGGATAGGAAGACTGAACACTGAAATAGTCAATATTACCCAAAGCAATCTATGCATTCAGTGCAATCCCAATCCAGATCCTATCATCAGTCCTAAAGGATATGGGAAAAACAATTATTAATTATATATGGAAAATGACCTTGGATAAGAAAAGCACTATAGAAGAAGAAGAACAAACTTGGAGGTCTCACACTCCTGGATCTCCAGCCACAGTAGTCAAAATAGCCTGGTACTGGTACAACAACAGACACATAGACCAGTGGAACAGAATTGAGAACCCAAAAATAGATTCATAGACCTATAGGTCAGCTGATCATTGACAAAGGGCTGAAATACATTCAATGGGGGAAGATATGGTCTTTTTAACAAATGGTCCTGGCAAAACTGGATAGCCCTTTGCAGAAAAATGAAACAAGATCCATACTTCACACCATACACAAAAATTAACTCCAGATGGATCAAACACTTAAATTTGAAACCTAAAACTATAAAGTTCTTCAAGGGAAAAATAAGGACAAATTTAGGGGCCTTCACCTCAGAAGGAAGATGGGGCAATTTACTTCCGTAGTGATACTGCCTCAGAAACCCAAGGAGCTGTCGCTATGAGTCAGGTCTGACTTGATGGCACACAACAACAACAATGTATGACATAAATAGTCTATCAAGCATAACCCAAAATGCACAAACAATGGAAGATAAATTAGAGGAATGGGACCTTATAAAAATTAAATTTTTATGTACTTCCAAAGACTTCTCCAAAAGAGTCAAAAGAGAACCTACAGATTGTGAAAAAATATTTGGCAATGACATATCTGGAAAGGACTTATTTCTAAAATTTATAGAAAACAACACCTCAACAACAAAAAAGACAAACAACCTAATTAAAAATAGGGCGGGACATGAATAGACACTTTACCAGAGAGGATATTCAGTCAGTCAAAAAACACATG
>NW_006921944.1:1372542-1375461 GCF_000298275.1 Orycteropus afer afer | reverse complement strand
TTTGTAATTTTTGCATCTATAATTTAGTAACATTATCTTCATCGTGTCATATAATCATTTTAACTGCTCATATTCTTGTTTTTTCAGTTCATCTTTTTCTTTCTGTTTTTTAATACTGATAGCACAAGGTCAGTGTTTTCTGTAATTGATTTCTGTTTCCTGTGGTTATTCTTTAGAAAGCTTTATGTTTTCTTTTCTATGATTTATAAGCTCTAAGCCTGTCCTTTTTTATGTAATAGAAATGAATTCCACCCGATGCTGAAAGTTTTGTTTATTCATCATTAAAAAAGAGATGGCTCCAGGCTGGATTTGTGCCAGAAAGGAGGTCGTGGAGGGATTCCATTTTTATTCCCACACTGTTCAACTCTTTCCTGTATGATTCTTTCTGTCAGATCTGAACCAGAAGATTGGCAGGCCTCTTATTACATGACTGGTTCAGCATTATAGCTGGTCCTGGGTTAGTGGTATGCAAGGACATAGTCAATTCCTGCAAGAAGTCTTGAACAACTAGATACTGGTATCCCTATAGAGAAAGCATTAAAGGAATACAATATTGGGGAAAGAAATGCAGGTACAGGCGCAGACTTTGTTCAACAAATATTTTTCTCAGTTTTGCACTAGGTACTATAATTACTACACTGTAATTATAGTAAGGAATTAAACCATCTACTTGAGGTAATAGACAAAAACAGGTAAAGAAACATAAAATTCTTATTCCTCTTTGAGAAAAGTGATGTTAAAAAACAATCAACAGAGAAATAATAACGGTTGTGGTGTGAGGTACAATTTAAAGAAGGTAGGCAATGAAGTTCTTTCTAAAGAGGCAACATTTAAGATGAAATTTTAAGGCTGATAAACAAGTATTTAGAGGAAAAGAACCAGGTATTAAGAGGTTAGAGAGAGTACATGTTGAGAACAGAAGGGGAAAGGCATAACAAGAAAGGGTGTGACGTGTGAAATAACTGAAAGTAGTCAGTGTTCCAAGAGTTCTCTGTAAGAGGAAAGTGGCTTTTAGATAAAGATGGACAAGATAGTAGAGGGCAAATCAAAGTTTTTTACTAGAGAAAAACATGATGGCATTTACAATTTTAAGAGAGCATTTGTTTGAGGGGAACTGACTCAGAGAGAGACATCAGACGAAACAGGGAGGCCAGTGAGAAGTTTTTGTAATACTTGTCCAGGGACAATGTGGTGGTGAAGGTGGAGAGAAACATAGGAGGGCAAGCATTTTGGTAAATGTTTCAAACATTTGCCATTTGCCATTAAGTGACCAATGACTAAGGATGCTATCTTAGTTTCCTAGTGTTGCTATAACAGAAATACAAGTGTGTGGCTTTAAAAACAGAAATTTATTTTTTCACAGTTTACAGAAAAACAAAATCACTGCCATTGAGTCAATTCTGACCTATAGTGACCCCCATTGGGTTTCTGAGGCTATAAATCTTTACAGAAGTAGATTGCCCCGTTTTCCTTCCACAGAGAAGCTGGTGGGTTTGAACCACTGACCTTCTGGTTAGCAGCATATACTATATCCACATACCACCAGAGCTCCTGGTTTAGGAGGCTGTGAGTCTGAATTCGGGGCACTGACTTGGGGGGAAGTCTCTCTAACTCTGTAGGCTCTGGGGAAGAACATTTTCTCTTTCAGCATTCCTTCACAGTGTGGCATCTATCTTTTCCCATTTATGCATGGTTGTCTATGTATGTATGCTGATACTTACTCCCAGTGCCAGGCTGGACCTTCATTCAATTGTATGGAGAACTTGCTCACACTTCTTTTTCCATGACTTCTACTAAGAACCACTGAAGTTCTCCATACCCAAATTTGGATGCATACTTCACTCTTCACCTTTAAAGCAGTGGCTTTTTAAACTCACTCCTATGGAGTCAATTCCAACTCATAGTGACCCTCATTGGATTTCCAAGTCTGTGAATCTTTACAGAAGTAGACTGATTTATCTTCCTTCCACAGAGCAGCTGGTGGTTTGAACTGCTGAACTCTTGGTTAGCAACCAAATGCTTTAGTACTCAACTATTCAGAAAGGGAAATAAAAGCAAATAAAAGGAAAAATGAAGGGGAAAGAAAGAAAGATCAAAAGGAAAGATAGCTGATTATTTTTTTAAGAAGTTATAATAACATAGATAATTAAAAGAAGTACAAACACAAATAATTAATAAAATACTTCCTTACTACTTAGTAGGAGCTCTGGCAGCACAGTGATTAAGGTTAACCAGAAGGCTGGCAGTTCAAACCCACCAACCACTCCTCGAAAGGAAGTTTGGGCAATCTACTTCCATAGTGATACTGCCTCAGAAACCCAAGGAGGGGTCACTCTGAGTAGGATCTGAGTAGTAAAAAGTGTCACTTTGTTTCCAGATTTGGAGTTCCAATACCAAAATATTTTGATGGTATAAAATGGAAATTAGAATGTAGTGGAGTAATTGGTATTCAATCAGTTATGCCACTGAAAAACAAATATAATTTCACAAACTGTAAAACAGATGATGCACTGATAGAAGTCATGAACAGGCAGCACAGGAATGTGGTTCATGAGAGGACAGAAGCGTGACAGGTCTACTCATGAGCACATCAGCTTTCTACCAAAGCACTGTCCAGGCTCAGTGCAGTGAGGTGGTCCTGCTGAATTTAGGAGACAGAAGCTGTAGTTCTACTTTGTGGAAGTAAATACAATTTTCAGGGCAGGATACTGGAGAAGAATCCAGGGGATGAGCAGATTGGAACACTTTCTGTGGGGATTTGTTGGAAATCTTCTAAAGATATTTAAGTTGCAAATATGCAGAGCGAGACTCCAAGACAACTAGCAAAGATATGTTTTGTGGCAAAGAGAGTCTAATAAACATTAAAAAAAAGACTGTTTGAAAAAGAAATAATAATATTATATTAGCAGGAAAAGTAAA
>NW_006921944.1:1365618-1371693 GCF_000298275.1 Orycteropus afer afer | reverse complement strand
GATGAATAAAGAAGCCTGAAGTGGGATTGATACATTTGAATGGTGGTGTTGGCATGAAATATTGACCATGGAATGTCAGAATAAGCAATCTGTCTTGGAAGAAGTACAGCTGGAATGCTCCTTAGAAGAAAGGATGGCAAGACTTCATCTTTTGTACTTTGGTCACACTACCAGGCAGGACCATTCCCTAGAAAAGGTTATCATGCTTGGTAAAGTAGAGGATCAGTGAAAAAGAGGAAGACCCTCAGCAAGATGATCAGACACGGTGGCTGCAACAATGAGCTCAAGCACAGCAATAATAATGAGGATGGCACAGGACTGGGCAGGGTTTCACTCTGTTGTACGCAGCATTGGTATGAGTCAGAACCTCCTCAGTGGCATTTAACAATAACAACAGCAATTGAGGTTAACCTTAGGTATTATAAGTTATTTTAAGATCAAAAAAATAATCAGTAATTGTTGATTACATCAATGAAGCAGAAATGTACCACACATATTTAGTCAGTTGATTTTCCTCGAAGGCACCAAGAAATTCAATTCTTCTCAACCAAAAGTACTGGGAAAACTTCATAAGCATACAGGAAAAATAATACCTAAAACTCTATGCCATACACAAAAATATTTGAGGCATGTCATACAGTTAAGGGTAAAGTCTAAAACTATATAGACTCTAAAATAAAGTATAGGAAAATATCTTCCTTATAGTGAGGAAGGAAAGATTTCTTAAATAGACATACTGTTGTTTGTTGCTAGGTGTCATTAAGTCAACTTTGACTCATAGTGACTGTGTGACAGAGTAATACTTCCTCATATAGTTTTCTAGGCTATAATCTTTATGGGAGCAGATCATTGGGTCTTTCTCCCACAGAGCTACGGGTGGGTTAGAACTGCCAACCTTTTGGTCAGACAGTTTAGCACTTAACCAGTGTGCCACCAGGGCATAAAACCAAATCTAACATCTGTGATTGAATCAATTCTGACTTATAATGACCTTATAGGACAGAGTAGAACTTCCCCCATAAAGTTTCCAAGGCTATAAACCTTTATGGAAGCAGACTGACTCATCTTTCTTCCACAGAACATCTAGTGTGTTCAAACTGCCAACATTTCGGTTAGCAGCCAAACACCTTAACCTCTGTGCCATCAGAGCTCCTTACCGGAGCATAGACAGCAATAAATATAAAAGAAGAAAAATTACTAATGGGGCTTTTCAAGATGAAAACAAAAAAATATATATATCTTCCCATTTAAAGGTTCTGTTAAAGAAAGAAACAGACAAGCCACAGACTGGGATAGCATATTCAAAATACATATATCTTGCAAAGGGCTTGTATCCTGAATATGTAAAGCAATTTTACACATCAAAAATAAAAAGACAATTCAGTTTAGAATGGGTAAAAGACTTGAACAGACACTTTATAAAGAAGAAATATAAATGTTCAATACACACATAAAAATGTTCCCAACAGTTCTAATCATCTCGGAATTGCAAAGTAAAACCAGTAAAAGATACTACCTCACGTCCTTTGGGATGGAGAAAATTACAACATTGAATGCTGATAAATATATGTTGTTGTTGTTGTTATGTGCCATCGAGTCTAACCTGACTCATAGTGACCCTTCTTGGGTTTCTGAGGCAGTATCACTATTGAAGTAGATTGCCCAAACTTCCTTTTGAGGAGTGGTTGGCGGGTTAGAACTGCCAGCCTTCTGGTTAGCAGTCAAATGCCTTAGGCACTACACTACCAGAGCTCCCGATAAATATATGACACAACTCAAACTTGTAATTTGCTGATGGAAAGGTAAGAAGTATACACTTACTTGAAAACTGTTTAGTTTTTTACAAAGTTAAACATAAAAAATCAATGATTCAGCAATTCTATTCCTAGACATTTACATAAAATAAATGGAAATGTTCCCACAAAAATGCTTTTTCACATATATATATAATACCATAACTCAAAATAGCTAAAACCTAAGGGGGAAAATAGGAGCTCTGGTAGCATAGTGTCTAAGGCACTTGACTGCTAACCAGGAGGGTGGTGGTTCAAACCCACCAGCCACTCCTCGGAAGGAAGGTTGGGCAATCCTACTTCCGTAGTGATAACTGCCTCGGAAACCCAAGGAGGGGTCACTAGGAGTCAGGGCCAACTCGATGGCAAATAACAACAACAAGGGGAAAAATAACTAATGTTAATCCACAGGAGAATGGAGTAAAATACATATTTGTGTATATTCATATAATGGAAGACTACACACCAATTAAAAGAATGAACTTCTTATTCATACAACAACATGAATGAATCTCAAAATTTTGTAGAACAAAAATAGCCAGACACAGTAGTCCAAGAAAAGACAAAACAAATATATGGTGACAGACTTTAGAAAGGTGGTTGTCTATGGGAATGGGAGAATAAGAAGAGGACATAAGGTGACTTTCTTGGGGTAGAAATATTATGAATCTTGAGGTATATTTTGGTTTCTTGGGTGTATATATTTGTTAAAACTTATAGAATTGTACATTTAAGACCCATGCATTTCAATACATGGCAATTCTAACTCTATAAAATAATATTTTAAAACATTAAACCAATAAAGTGAAGTTTGAAATCCAGTAATTAAACCAAATCATAAGGGAAAATATAATAATTACAGTGTAATTAACACATGTATCACTAATATTGAAGCCTTGATTCAGCAGAAAATATTGTAGGTCTCAGTGATAAGGCATTTTGGAATATCACCAAACCTGAGACGTCCATCAAGATAAACAATCATGCTTTTCCATTTCTTATGTTCTAGCAATAACTCCATTGGTTACATTAATCAAGGACTTGATTCTTAATGTTAATGTTATTAGGGATTATTGATTCTTATTCATATATTTAGTTTAGAATGTTGCTCTTATTTCACAATAGGAGAGTTCAGAGATTTGTACAGAGTAAGCAGTCATTATTCCACTGGGGATAATTTTACATAACTCTGGCTGATCTTATAGGCAAGTTTGAATATAGCTTACCATGGTTGTAATGATTGGTATGAAAGTACATATTTTACAGATATTTTTAAGGATTATTAAACAAGATTTTATTGCTTAGATCTAAGACTATGACGTTAAGAGCTGAAAAGTAAATGAAGTTTGAAGCTTTATCTTTTTTTCACTTTCTTTCATGGTTACTTGGAAGTAGTTACAAAAGCATGTTAAAACCCACCAGTACAGAACATAAAATCTGTCAACATCTATTAGATGTCTTCTTTATAAATTTTGTCATATTTTCTCAAACTTAGACTTTAAAATTTGAAAAACAGGATAAAAATTCAAATAAATGTTTTAAAGAACAGCAATAGAAAAGGTATCAGTTTAATTATTTCTTCCATTTGTATATGTGATAGCATGGTCATTTAATACATTTATTCACACTTCTTGGACATGACAAATTAGTAAATCTCTCAGAAAGTGGAGAAAAATCAAATAGCCTTCCAACTGCTGAAATTCTCATTTTGATCATTATATAGTAAGAATTTTTTAAATAGGGTAGGCAAACAGGAATATACCCAAGACCAAGGATAGATTTGGCTGAAGATAGTCTTACATATGTACTTGTGCTACAAAATTAACCACACGCATTACAGAAGTAACAGAGGACAACACTGGAGTAGCTTCTCAGAGACAACCAAACACTCTGAGGGTGAGAATCACTAGGCCTGCGGGCTCAGGACCATAGTTTGGGGTGACATCATGCTCATTTGGCACAATATAATACATAAAAATCTTGTGCTACATCCTACTTCGGTGAGTAGTGATTAGGGTCTTAAAAGCTTGAGTGGCCATTCTAAGATGCATCTATTGGTCTCATCTCATCTGGAGCAAAGAAGAGTGAAGAAAATCAAAATCATTTAGAAACAATTAGTCGAAGGATATGATGGACTGGGAGGACCTCAGCTTTCATGGCTCTGAGTCCAGAAGAATTAGATGGTGCCCAGCTACCAATGTTAACTACTCGGAAAGGGATCAAAATTGAAGATCCTGGATAGAGTGGGAGGAATGATACGGAACAGAATTCAAAAACACAAAAATGACCAGGATTATTTGTCAGACAGAGACTGGTGGAGCCCCCAAGACTATGGCCCTGGGTTATCCTTCGGGCCTGGATATAGACTCACTTCTGTGGATTAGTTCTCAACACAACAATAGGAAGACCTACAAGCAGAATACCTACCCCAGGGAGATGGACCCACTAGATGAGTTAGTCATGAGACATTAGAAGGGCAGCATTCAGATAGAGGGAAAGCTGGATAGATAGGGATGCGTAGATTAGAAAGGCATAGGGAATAGGCAGTCACAGGGAGGAGAGAGGAGAAGAGGTTTTTATGCTTGAGGATTATAATTGGGATCATGAAATCAAATGTGCATGAACTATTGAGAGTAAAATGATCTGCTTTGTAAATTTGCACCCAGATCACAATAAAACAATTTTTATAAAGAGTTTTAAACAAATTTCCAACCACATCTATCAGTAATATGGATTTAAGGATTGAGTTTTTTGGGTTTTTTTTTTTTCCTTGTGATTTGGGTGAAAGTGAACAGAGCACATTCACTTTCTTTTTTGTTTTTGTTTTTGTTTTCAGGACTTTATTTTTCATATACAATAGAACATCAAATGGCAGTTAAACAATTGTGCTAGAGCTAAATATATCGATAGAGATAAAGCTAAAGAATTTATCTCAAAGAATATGTTCTTTTTTTAAGAGCTTGTTTTACATTCAACGTTACGTGTACATTTAGTTTCATTCCCCATTTACCATGTCCAACCCTAACCCAGTCCCCTCCCCTCCCTACCCTGTAACTCTCTCCTATGCCCTCATATTTATGCATTCCTGTTTGTCCTGCATTTCCTCAATTTGAATGTTGGTCCTCTGGTGTCCCGTGCTCCATTGCTCTGAGGGATGAATTACCATAGAGTATATGGGTATGTCATCCTGGGTTGAGTGGTCTGCGTGTACATCTTGTTAACTATTGGGCTGACAGTCTGCCCCTGGGGTGCATTTTATTCTGGCGCAGAATGTACTCCAGGGTCATAGTATTGGGAGTCTCGCCAAATTTCATCTGACCAGTAATTCTGGTCATTATTAAGTTTTTGGATTTTGTTTCATGTTTTCCCTTCCACTCTATTCAGGTTATCCAGATTTGATCCTTTCCTGAGTGGTTGGCATTGGTAGCCAGGCACCATCTAGTTCTTCTGGTCTCAAGGCCCATCATGTCCTATGGCTGATTGCTTCCAAATGCCTTTTTTGTGTATGTGTGTGTTTGTGTGTTCTTCTTCACCTCTGATGATAGGAGATCGTTAGCTGCATCTTAGATGGCCACTTAAAGCTTGAAAGCTTTTAAGACTCCAGTCGCTACTCACCAATGTAGGATGTGGAGCAAATGTATTTTGTTGTGTTAATTGCATCTGTGTCCCCCAGTACTATGGTCCTGAGATGGTAGATCTATTGGATCTCTGTTCACTGACCCCCAGCTGATCATCTCAGGTTTTTATGTGTTTATCTGTAGCCTGGTGTTTGGTGTTAATGGCAATGCAGTATTGTGGACACATTGGTTGGTATTAGCATCTGTTGTTTATCTTTTATGTGCACAATTCGGTGTCCTCCCATTTCTTAATGTTATCGTGGTGGTCACAGATGCTTCCCATGTATCCCTCCCCCTACCTACATCAGCATGTAGGCCCCAACTAGCCTGAAATTAATCCCTCTTCTTCCCTCCCGATAACCTACTGAGTGAGTTCCCTTTCCCAAGTAAATGTCTCTTTGTCTTTTTACAGTAATGGTCTCATCCAGTACTTGTCTTTCTGCGATTGACTTATTTCACTCAGCATAATGTCCTTCAGGTTCACCCACGTTGTGAGATGATTCATGTATCTCTCATTGTTCTTTAATGTAGCACAGTATTCCATTGTGTGCATGTACCATAATTTGGTTATCCACTCATCCATTGATGAGCATTTAGGTTGTTCCAGTCTCTTTGCTATAGTGAATTGTGCTGCGATGAACATAGGTATACATATGTCTGTTTGT
>NW_006921944.1:1363908-1364998 GCF_000298275.1 Orycteropus afer afer | reverse complement strand
ATCCAGCTTGAGTTTGTTTTTGTGTATGGGGTGAGGTATGGGTCTTGTTTCATTTTTCTGCAGGTGGATATCCAGTTTTGCCAGCACCCTCTGTTAAAGAGGCAGTCTCTTCCCCATTTAATGGGTTTTGGACCTTTGTCAAAGATCAGTTGTCCATAGATGGATGGGTCTACATCTGGACTTTTGATTCTGTTCCATTGGTCTATCTGTCTATCATTGTACCAATACCATGCTGTTTTCACTACTGTGGCTATAGCAGTTCTTAAGATCTGGGAATGTGAGACCTCCCAGTTTGCTTTTCTTCTTGAGAAGTGCTCTGCTTATCTGAGGTCTCTTTCCTTTCCATATGAAATTAGTAACTAGTTTTTCCATGTCCTTAAAAAAAAATTGTTGGCACACAGATAGGGATTGCATTAAATGTATAGATTGTTTTAGGTAGCATTGACATTTCTCCCTCATATTTGATGGATAATTTGGCTGGATATAGGATTCTTGGTTGGAAGTTTTTATCCTTCAATGTTTTATATATGCCATCTCATTGCCTTCTTGCCTGCATGGTTTCTGCTGAGTAATCAGAGCTCAGCCTAACAGTTTGATGATTATAAGTAATATTTCTTTTGTCCTGGGCAGCTCTCAAAATTTTTTCTTTGTCTCTAGTTTTGGAGAGTTTGTTTATAATATGCCTCACTGTTTCTCTCTTGGGATCTATCTTGTGTGGGGTTTTATGAGCTTCTTGGACAAATATCTTTTCTTCTTTCATGATGGGGGAATTTTCTGTTATCAGGTCTTCCACAATTTTATCAGTGTTTTTTTTTTTTTTTCCCACCTTTTCTTTTTCTGGAATTCCAATGAGGCTTATGTGGTTTCTTTTCATGTCATCACATATAATTCTTAGGTTCTCTTCATTTCTCTTAAATCTTGTTCTGATTTTTCTTCATACAGTTTTGTGTCCAGGGATTTGTCTTCTAGTTGGGATATGCATTCTTCAGCCAGTTCTAACCTACTCCTTTGTGCTTCTACTTTGTTGTGTAATTCTGTAATTTTGGCATTCCTCTTCTGGATTTCTAATTGCAGTTTTTTTATGGGTTCG
>NW_006921944.1:1362159-1363282 GCF_000298275.1 Orycteropus afer afer | reverse complement strand
AATTCAGGTATGGTGGGTTGCTCTGCACTTTTCTTTGTGATGGTGGAATCACAGTGTGGAATATGGATATGGGTTTCTGTTTGTCATAAAGAGGGTTTGGAGTTTGAACCGGCAGGTTTTATGTTAGTTGAATGTGATTTCTTCTATTGGATGAGTGAGTGAAGTTATAGGTGAAGGTGGGAGTGGAAGAAGGAAAGCTCGCTATTGGTAGGGGTGGTTTCTAGGGCTTTGAGTGGGCTGCTACCAATGATGTTGTGCTGTTATTTACAGGCCTGCAGCTCAATTTCAGCAAAGACTCAAGGTGTTAGGGGGTCATTACTTTCTGCCAGGCTCACACACCGTGCTCCTGAGGCCTCTTGGTGCCAATAAGCTAACCCAAGACAACATCCCAGCTCTGCGATCCATCACACGGGTTTCTCTCTTTGGCACTGCAAATCCGCAGTGCCGGCCCAATTGCAATCTGCTTCGGGAGTTCTTCTCTGGGTCCGCCCACCCACAGCACTAAAGATCCACTCAGTTTCAGCAACACTGGAGTTGGGAGAGTGCCTGCTTGTAATCTGTGGTCCCAATATTACTGATAAAATCAAGTGCAGGCCTTTCAGTGCCACTAAGCTGGCCCAAGCCTACTCAGTGACACACTGTGGGTTCACATCCCTGGGCCCAACCTCATGCAGCACCAATGGACTCTCTGCACGTGTGTCAGTTTTGATGGACATGCCCATTTGCACTTGGCTGACTCAAGTTACTGATAAAATTAGGTGCGGAAGGTAAGCCCTTGAGGTGATCACTAATATGTTGGTGTGGTCTCTGGTATGCTGGTGTGGTGTGTCTTCTGCCTTAACCCAGGTAAGTCACGGATGGCCATTCTTGCCTACCAGTTGTTCCCCCAGGGAAGTCTCAGATGGCCTTTCTCAGCTGCCTGTCAGCACTCCACAGGATTGTTGTTGTTGTTAGCTGCCGTCGAGTCATTTCCAACTCATAGCGACCCCATGCACAGCAGAACAAAACACTGCCCGATCCCACGCCAGCTCCATGATCCCTGCTATACTTGAGCCCATCATCACAGCCACTCTGTCAATCCATCTTGTTGAAGGTCTCTCCTCTTTTGTCAACCCTCCAACCT
>NW_006921944.1:1358069-1359384 GCF_000298275.1 Orycteropus afer afer | reverse complement strand
TTTAATCAGACATTATTTTCTCTTGTACAAGTTAACAATGATTAGCCATTCACTTTTCCTATAAAATTCCCAAAAGGAATCTTGAATCGGCATGCTTAAAGGCCTCATCCTTTGTAGCTACTTTGAAATAAAACTTTGACTTGTGCTTATAATCTGTTTGTCTAAGAAGCTGCTTTAACAACATTTAGAAAGAAATGTTGTATTTTTTGGTGGGGAGCTCTGGTAGCATAGTGCCTAAGGCATTTGACTCTTCCAAAGGATAGATCTTCTTATTTTATTTACCCTGTACCTTTCTCCTCTCTAATTTTACACCTCTGGGTTTGATTCACTGACTCAGTGAGCTGTTCAGAGCACCAGAATCCCTAGTTCAAACTGTTTTGCCTACTTTTTCAAGCACTAAGATGCTAAAGGGAAATAGCGTGGTGATTACTGATGAGACTCCATTTTGAATCCACAAATTCACTTTCCATACAGCAGTTCACATACACTTTGTCTCAAGATATTGACAACAATTTACCCGAATGCAACAGCTCCCCTCCCACTTCCTCCTAATAGTTACATCTTCATTGTGGCCCTTCCTCCATGAATTCCTGCCCCCTTAGCTGTCTCTCTGTGCACACACAACCCTTCTATTCTCCCATGATTGTTCTGTCCAAGGAGTGTATGTACCTCTGGTAAATGTTCAATTCCTATGCTTGTCTTTTGTTTGGCTGAAAGGCACAGGTGTGGGTTCAATTCCAGACCTGAAGGGCAGCTATGGGCCATAGTCTCAGTGGTTTCACCAGGCTCTATCAGACCAGGAAACCTGTTCCCCTTTTGTTTTTATTATTGATTTTGAGTTTTGTTCCACATTGTTCTCCCTCTCTATCCAGGATCTCCTACATAGACCCCTTCCCGCCTAGTGGTTGACAGTGGTAGCCAGGCACCATCTAATTCTTTTGGTCTCATAATTATATAGGCTGAGGATTGCATGGTGTACAAGTTGCTAGGACTAATTGTTTCCATGAATCTTTGGTTGTCTTCATTCTTCTTTGCTCTGGATGATGAGATGCCCATCATTGCATCTAGACGGTTGCTTGCAAGCTTTTGAGATTCCAGTTGCTAATTGCCAAAGCAGGAGGTGGAACAATGTTTTGTGTGGTATGTTATACCAAATGAGCTTGACGTCCCCAGTGACTATGGCCCTCAGACTACAGGTTCCACTACTTGCTTCCTCTGGGTAGCTGACTGTGACCAAGAAGTGACTACAACCTTGTCCCTGGTCAGCTCTACTACACACCTGGGAATTCTTACAGAACATACAAATACACTTGTA
>NW_006921944.1:1355824-1357447 GCF_000298275.1 Orycteropus afer afer | reverse complement strand
AATGAACATGGTTTCGCATATGTCCATTCTTGTCATGGCTCTCACATCTTTAGGATATATACCTAGTAATGGAATGGCTGGGTCAAATGGTATTTCTATTTCCAACTTTTTAAGGAATCGCCATACTGCTTTCCACAGTGGTTGTACCATTTTACAGTCCCACCAGCAGTCTATGAGAGTCCCAATCTCACCACATCCTCACCAGCATTTTTTATTTTCTGTTTTGCTAACTTTGCTATTAGTGCTGGAGCAAGATGGTATCTCATTGTTGTTTTGATTTGCATCTCTCTAATGGCTAATGATCGTGAACATTTCTTCATGTTTGGTGTCCACCTGGATATCCTCCTTGGTGAAGTGTCTATTTATCTCTTCTGTCCTTTTTTTTTTTTAATTGGAGTGTTTGACTTTTTGTTATTGAGGTGTTGGAGTTTTCTATAAATTCTAGAGAAAAGTCCCTTGTCAGATATGTCATTGTCAAATATTTTTTTCCCAGTCTGCATTTTCTCTTTTGACTCTTTTGGAGAAGTTTTTGGAAGCACATAAAAATTTAATTTTAAGAAAATCCCATTCATCTAGTTTTTCTTCTGCTGTTTGTACATTTTGGGTTATGCTTAATAGTCTATTTATGACATATTTTAGGGCCCCTATATTTACACCTAGTTTTTCCTTGAGAAACTTTATAGTTTTTGGTTTCACATTTAAGTCTTTGATCAATCTGGACTTAGTTTTTATGTATAGTGTGAGGTACAAATCTTGTTTCAATTTTTTGCAAATGGATATTCAATTTTGCCAACACCATTTATTAAACAAACATTCTCTTCCCCATTTAATGGATTTCAGCCCTTTGTCAAAGATCAGCTGACCATAGGTTGATGGATCTATTTCTTGGTTCCCAATTCTACTCCATTTGTCTATGTGTCTGTCATTGTACAAATACCAGGCAGTTTTAACTACTGTAGCTGTATAGTAGGTTTTGAGATCCGGCAGTGGGAGACCTCCTACTTTGTTCTTCTTCATCAATAGTGCTTTGCTTATCTGAGGTCTCTTTTCCTTCTATATAAAGTTAGTGATTGGTTTTTCGATATCTTTCAAAAATTTTGATGAGATCTGGATTAGGATTGCATTGAATGTACAGATTGCTTGGGGTACAATTGACATTTTCACAACGTTCAATCTTCCTAGCTGTGAGCATACTATGTTCTTCAATTTATGTAGATCTCTTATGGTTTCTTGAAGTAGTGGTTTATAGTTGTTTTTGTACAGGTCTTTTGTGTCCCTTTGTTGTTGTTGTTGTTGTTATGTGCCGTTGAGTCGGACCCGACTCATAGCGACCCCTCCTTGGGTTTCTGAGGCAGTATCACTATGGAAGTAGGACTGCCCAACCTTCCTTCCAAGGAGTGGCTGGTAAGATTTATTCCCAAGTATTTTATTTTTTTGGTAGCTATTGTAAATAATTTCCTTATTTCTTTTTCAGCAATCTCTTTGCTGATGTAGAGGAATCCAACTGATTTTTGGATGTTGATCTTGCATCCTGCCATGATGCTAAATCTCTCAATTAGTTCCAGTAGACATTTGACTGAGTCCTTGGGTTTTCTAGGTATGTTGTTGTTATGTGCCGCAGAG
>NW_006921944.1:1345303-1353475 GCF_000298275.1 Orycteropus afer afer | reverse complement strand
TGCTTGTCCTCTTTTTTATTGTGATGTGAAGGTTTATCATTTTTCTTTGAGGTTACCCTGTGATTTATAATTTTCTCCCCGAGTTAAAACAGTCCATTCTATCTTGCCACTCTCTTGACTTCTTCACCATTTAGATGTTCTGTAACTACACAGTACTTTCCCACTTTTTGGGTTGTAGTTGTCCTCAGATTTTTAATGTGTTTTTAAAAAGTGAAAAGCAGTTGAAAATTCCAATGCATTCTAATTCTTCATTTGATTGGATTTAATTCCCATTATAATTTGATGCCATATTACTTGCTTTATTTTCTTTTTTGCTTTTCTTTTCTAACATTTTGAGTATCAAAATCCATATCTTAATTAGTTTTCAAAAGACTAAACTATGTTGTTCTTGTTCAAGAGCTATATATACTATAAATGAACTATTTATAAAATAATTTAATTATTCATATCATGTTTTTTTTCTTACTAATACCTATATAACATTGGTACCATTCTTGGTTTAATCCACAAAGGCATTCAAAAGCAAGAGGAAGTACATTAATAAAGCTATCATTCTTCTAAGAGCAGAGATTTTAGAAAAAGAAATAACAATAGTGAAATTTGAAGACTTAAGGAAAGCTATTTATGTTATTCTGGGGAATACAAATCAATAAAAGTTCATGGCTGAAAGGTTCTCATTGATTGGAACATACTGGTAGCACAGTAATTCAAAGCACAGAGTAGGGTTTGCCAACTACACCATATTTTCTGATTGTATCCAATAAAATGTTATGACTTAGAAACAGTTATCTCTAGTATAAATTCCTTGAATGACTATTTCTTATTTTAACATGACTAAGCTGAAGTATTTGAAATACAGTTTCAAAGAATTATAAAATACTTTTAAATTCAGTGTATACTTCGTGAATGTTGTTGGAATTCAAGGACATTAATTAGAGCTGCAAAGAATTATACAGACAAATCTTTAATATCTTTCTGGAAGTTCCTTACATTTTCTATGAATGCAATGTTTCATAATGCTACTAATTAAACTTCTGTCACTTTTTCAGCTGTATCAAACCCAGTGTAGGCTGTTGTAAATCACTCGATGAGGTCATGTAAGTACATCTTAGTGTAAAGTCAAGGTAATAACTTTTCTAAGAGATAGCTTAATTTTCATGCTACTTCAAAAAAATAAAAATAAAAAAATGACCCTTCTCTAAGCCTCTAAGCATTGTCGATTGACAGATCTTCCAAATAAACTATAATATTTTAACTGAAAGAAGAATATAATCTCTCCAAAGGGAAAAGTCTCACCCACAGCAAGCCTTATAATTCCCAGATACAGAAAGTGAAACCCTAAAAATAGATTGAGGAATTGAGACCTAACCAAAAAACCAAGCCCACTGCCATCAAGTTGATTCTGACTCAAAGAGACCCTTTAGGACATAGTAGAATTGCTGCATAGGGTTTCCAAAGCTGTAAATCTTTATGGAAGCAGACTGCCTCATCTTTCTCCTGCAGAGTATCTGTTGCTATGTGCTGTTGAGTGGGACCCAACTCATAGCAACTCCTCCTTGGGTTTCCGAGGTGGTGTCACTATGGAAGTAGATTGCCCAACCTTCCTTCCGAGGAGTGGCTGGTGGGTTTGAACCACCAGCCTTCCGGTTAGCAGTTAAGTGCCTTAGGCACTATGCTACCAGAGCTCCTTGCCAAGTGGCTAGTGAATTTGAACTACTGACCTTCTTGCTAGCAGGTGAATGCTTTAATCACTATGCCACCAGAGTTCCTCAATTTTGAAATTAAAAGATCTAAAATAAATTTATGATGCTTCTCAGTTAAATAGTAGTTTTGTGTTGTTGTTGTTGTTATTGTTTTAATTGTGATTTGGGTGAAAGTTTACAGAGCAAATTCATTTTCTGCAGCTCACATACACTTTGTCTCATGACATCGACTGCTATTTTCCACAATCCCAAAAGCTCCCCTCCCACTGTCTTCACATGGTTATCTCTTCCCTGTGTCCTTCCCTCTCATTCACTTCTGTCCCCCAATTGTCTCCCTGTGCATACAAAGCCATTCTATTTTCCCATGATTGATCTCTCCAAAGAGTGTATCTACATAATCTAAATGTTCAGCTCATATGCCTGTCTTTTGTTTGACTGGAAGCCAAACTGCTTAATACAGTGACTTTTCTAGAGTAGGCACCCAATAAATGAATGAATGAATGAATGTGTGTGTGTGTGATGAAGCTCTTTAAGCTCTATATTAAGGAGCCCTGGTGCCAGGTGGTGCAGTGGGTAAGCACTCAGCTGCTAACCTGAATGCTTAGTGGTTTGATCCCATCAGCTACTTCATGGGGGAAGGATGTGACAGTGTGCTTCTGTAAAGATTTCTGCCTTGGAAACCCTGTGGGGCTATTCTCTGTCCTGTAGGGTTGCTAAGAGCTGGAATCAATTCAATGGCAGTGGGTTTGGAATTGATGAGTTGTTTTGTTTTGTTTTTAAGCTCTACACTATCTCCTAAAAGTCTTTTAAATCATCCAGGACATTGGCTGTCTCTCATCTCTAAGTGCTTGGACATGCTCTGTCTTCTGCCAGAAACAATACTTTTGCCCAGGTTTTTCATCAGGTGTCAGATCAGATACCACTTCCCTGGTCACTTCTAATCAGCCTGGATTAGATGGCGCTATTATGTGCATTTGTAGTATCTTTAAAATTCTTTACTAATCACATTACATTTTATTTAAAAATTTGCTTGTGTATATATTCCAGCAGTTTTGTAAGTATAATGGTTAAAGCATTTGGCTCCTAATAAAAAGTTTTGAAATTCAAACCCATCAGCCTTTCCACAAGAGAAAGAGAGGCAGTCTGCTTCCTTAAAGGTTTACAGCCTGGGAAACTCTATGGAATAGTTCTACTCTATCCTATAGGGTCACTATGAGTCAGAATGGATTCAATGACAGTGAGTTTTTTGGTTTGGTATGTATACACTTAGGTCTAAACTTCAAAAGGACAGACATATCCATTTCTTCACTGTATAAAACTATTAATAGTTATGCAAAATTGTTAATCATTTATGAAGAGAGAACCCAAAAGGCAAATAAATGTCAGGCCTCACAAGAAAAGAAAAATAGACAATGACTTCTTCTTGTACACAAGAAGTTCCTCTATGGTGGAACCACACGATCAGATTTTTCTTTATGTCTAGACATACTTCTGACAAATGGAGCTTGAAAAGGCAAAAAGGAAAATCACTGGCATTCCTATGAGTTTAAACTTACCAAACAGACCTTAGAACAAAAGGGAAGAGGATCAAATTCCATAAAATAAAGAAGACAACCTTCATGCCTCTTCATCAAAATATACACTATAACTTTGGAGCATCTCTGAAAGTTTTAAATTCAGTATGATTTAAAAAGAAAATAATAGATCAGGTTTCTTTGCAACTATATAGTAAACATGTCATTCATTACATTTAGATGCAACACTACATCCTCTATCCCTGGTTTACCAACCTCAGAATTACTGACAGCTTGGCTATAAAATTCTTTGTCTTAGGTAAATGTTTTTTGCAGGGAGGAGTATTTTGGAGGGATGTTTAGCAATATCACTTACCTTAACCTACTGAATGCTAGTATCACAGGCCTCCATAGTTATGACAACCAAAAATGTCTTGAGACAACATTAAATGTCACCTCAGTGGCAAAACTGCCCCCAGCTATGCTATAGTTTTTAAAAAAAAAATGCTTAGATTATAGAGAAACAGTGGTAGTTTTATAGTTAATTCAGTGAATATTAATACTGCATTTCTAACTTCTAAAGGTGAAAGTTATGCTGAGATCTCAAGGAAATATTAGTTTTGAAACTTTCAAACAAACATTACCTTTAAGAGGTATATCTAAGTGCTCAGTTCGGTGTACTCAAAGAGATAATATGGAAATCTTAATGCCTAATTCATCTTTGCTTCTACACTGAGAGATCTTGAGTGACCCCTTTATAATGCTGCCCCATTTTCTTCATATGTATAATGAAGGGGTGATTTCACATGATTACTTTGTCCTTTTAGCACTAATATTTCATGATCATGTGATACTATCTTGCATATATTTCAATTAAATAAAAGCTGCCGCTCTTTCTGATATTTACATCTTAATGCACCACAGTTGATATTAAACATAAAAGGCTTTATAAATTGTGTGACTTATTTGATCCTCCATAAAATGATTTTAAGTTCATAGTTAGCTGTGGCTACCTGAAATTCTATCATTTGAAACTATTTAAAATATTTCATTCCTTGACTTCAGGCAGTAATTTTCAAATTATGCTCTATGGATGCTCCTGGGTATATGTTAGAGTGTAGGCAGCAGAGTGATGTTCTAGAGCCCCTTCAGTACTTCATACAGAATATAGAATATGGAAGCTGTAATCGTTTGTTTGTTTGTTTGTTTGTTAATTAAGGCTCAAGAAAGGAGAAACTGAACATATGATTTGGCTAGATATAAAAAGTGTTGGATGGCACCACTCTTTAAAAATGTATCTTTTGCAAATTCGCATAGAACTATTAAACCATTTATGGTTCATTAACAATGAACTGCAAATTCATTCATTCTCTTCTCCAAGGCAGTCTTATCAGGAAGATGGAGCCTCTACAGATCAATGCCTGGTTTAAATAAGCCTGGAAACTCAGACACAGAAGCACTGGCAATTCTGAATGTAGGAATAGATGCCATGGAAAGAGATGACCATACTAAACTATCTTCATATGTTACTGCTCTATTATTTTCTTCATCTTTTTTTTTTAAGTGTTTAACTTTGTTATTTGTACCAGTTGTGCACCTCTCTGTGTCTTCCTTCCCCTTAGTGTTACTGTGTTGGTTACTTGCTTTTGGTATATTGCCTTTCTTTCACCCAAATCAATACTTGTCTCTTACCTATCTAGTGATTCTCTTCCTCTTATATAATGTAAAAAGAAATTATGTTTCTTATTATTCTTTTAATCCTACTAACCAAAGTAAAATCCTACTAACCGAAGAACCAGAGTAAAGTATACATTTTAGTTTTCCAGTGCTGTTATAAAAGAAACACCACAAGTGGATGGCTTTAACAAATAGGAACTTATTCTCTTACAGTTTAGGAGGCAGTATGTTTTAATTTGAGCTCTGGTGGTATAGTGGATAAGGCATTTGGCTGCTAACCAGAAGGTCAGCAGTTCAAATCCACCAGTTGCTCTGCAGAGAGTGCCAGCTCTTGGGGCTGAGTGAAGGTCCCTTGACCTTGGTTTTCAACTCTGCCTCTTTTTCCAGGCCCACTGGCAAAAGTTAAATGGTTCTTGTGACTCACACAACTGCTGAGACTGATGAATCCAAGATCGACAGGTAAAATGGCACAATCTCAAGATTGGTAGGTAACATCACAGGCCATTGGGTCAAGTCCAGGATCTGGAGATGAAGAATCAGCCAAATGCAGGATCCAATGTGTCAAAAAGATGTGTAAAAGTTTCTCCGTATATACTGGAAGCAGGCCACAACCCAAAGGCAACTACTTAGCTGGTCACAGCAGATTCCACCATGGAGCTGATTACACCACATATAATCTCATCATTGAGCATAACTACATCAAGCTGCCAGGCCACTCAGAACCAAGACCCAGCCAAGTTGACACACAACCTTAACTACCACAGTGTATTTTATCAAATCTTCTGTGAAAGCAGAATTTCTGTGAATAATAAAGTAGGAATGCAAGTGTCAGTAGCTGAGAGAAAGCAGACCAGGTATAATGGTGCTATGCAGTTACTCTTCTGATGGAGTCTATTATTTTTTCCACTGAGCTATGACATGCATGCAGTAAAGTCAATCGTCTGTTCTAATCTTAAGTGTTAAACTCAATGAATGTACATATAAAAACATGCTTAACTGCCACTCAAAATAAAATATGTTTTTAAAGAGCCACTGCTTGTAGTAATTGCATTACTAAGTTGTTATTGTTGTGTGCCATTGAGTCAGACCCAACTCATAGCAACCGTTCCTTGGGTTTCCGAGGTGGTATCACTATGGAAGTAGATTGCCCAAACTTCCCTCTGAAGAGTTGCTAGTGGGTTTGAACCACCAGCCTTCTGGTTAGCAGTCAAGTGCCTTGGACTTACACTCCAGAGCTCCTGCATTACTAAGAATAATTGTCAATTATGTTTTCTTACCTATTATCAAAGGCACAATAAACATCTATGATGCAGCATATTCCCCTTCTTTGAAGTTAGTCTTTGCCACAAGTTATCTGACTTCAGGAGAAAATAAAAATTTTTCCATTATTATTACCCATCTCCTCAAAAGCCTCTATAATTCCCAAATATTGAGAACTTTCAGCTTACCCTAGAGGACCTTCAAAATTTTATTTTAAAGAACATTTTGGATGAGACTAGACTATTGGATGAAAGGAAATAGGAGAATATTTTTAGGGAGAATAACAATTGTCTCAAACTCAACAAAAAACTCACTGCCGTTGAGTAGGATCTGACTCATAGTGGCCCCTCCTTGGGTTCCCAACATGGTGTCACTGCAGAAGTAGATTGTCCAGCCCCCTTCTGAGGAGTGACTGGTGGGTTTGAACTGGCAACCTTCTGGTTAGCAGTCAAATGCCTTAGGCACTATGCCACCAGATCTTCCAACAGAAATAGTTCAGTGTTTACAAGTTATGCTTAGATCCCTCCTTCGTTTTGTCTTCAATGAAAGAGTCACTCAAATGTCAGTGAGGAAGAAGCATAAGAATGCAAGTATTTAATTCTCTCAGTGTGTTTCCTCTTAATATGAAATCTAGTTTTTAGTGTACTAAAAATGCATAGCTTACTCTCAATTTATTACTCAAACATGAAATACAGTTCAGAGTAATTCCAAGAAAAATGCTAATTTCCTAATACCAAGACTATTAAAAGAGTAAATTTTTCAATAGAATCCTTATGTGCAACTCAAAAGTATTACACTAGGAGAATCAGATGAAACTAGCATTAATAACAATAAACTAGTGTAATAATTTTTCAAGACTGTACACCTGACCCAAGCCACAGTATTTTCAATAGCCTCATATACATGTGAAAGCTGGACAATGAATAAGGAAGACTGAAGAGGAATTAATGCCTTTGAATTGTGGTGTTGTCAAAGAACACTGAAAAAACAGGACTACCAAAAAAAAGGAAAAAAAGAAAAAATCTGTCCTGGAAGAAGTACTGGCAGAATGCTTCTTAGAAGGCAGAAAAACTAGACTTCATCTCACCTACTTTGGTCATGTTGTCAGAAGGGACCATTCCCTGGAGAAGGGCATCATGCTTGGTAAAGTGAAGAGTCAGAGGAAAAGGGGAAGACCCTCAACATGATGGACTGACACAGTGGCTACAACAATGGGGCTCAAGCATAGAAAAGATTATGAGGATAGCACAGGACAAGGCAATGTCTCGTTCTTTTGTACATAGGGTCACTAGGAGTCAGAATCAACTCAATAGCACCTAACAGCAACGGTATAAAAATTCTGTTTTGCTCAACAAAAATATACAATTTGAATGTGCATTAATATTATGGAATATTATTAATATTCTAAATTCATATTGTAGAATGAGTCTGATCATATATTAGAATTTAATTTGCTTACGTGATTTAATAATTTACATCTGCAACTTAGGAGACAGACTGAGTAGTGTATAAAGTTTCTTGCAATTCCCTGTGTACTTTTAAAGTAACAACTTTAAAAGCTTGTGATAACATTAAGTTAGATAATACAAGTAAAGCCCTCAAATATATTGACAATAGTTATCATAATTCATCATTATCTTTATTATCTGCTGAGGCAATACTTCCTTTCTTCATAAAATCTCACAGGTGGAACAGGACTACAGGAGAAGAGCAAGGAGCCCTTGGTGCTGAAGGAAGATGGAGCAATCTGCTTCCCTAAAGATTTACTGCCTTGGGGAAGTTCTGGTAAGATGGTAGAATAGGCAGATAAACTGCACACACCTTCTTTAACAAAGAGAAAGGAAACCAATTAACACAGATACAGAAGATAATCCTGGAGCTTCCAGATTTGAAAGGAAGGATAGAGACTAACCTCCAATTAATAGAACCTGCAAGAAAACACTGAAAAAGGAGACATACAGAGCTGCAGACTGTCAGCGATCCTGATGGCACCAACAGCTTAGATATTGCCAACAGGC
>NW_006921944.1:1339639-1340778 GCF_000298275.1 Orycteropus afer afer | reverse complement strand
AATGGGTGACATCACAACAGAACCAACTGAAATCAAAAGGATAATATCAGGATACTATGAACAATTGTACTCTGACATATTCAAAAATCTAGAAGAAAAGGAAAGATTTGTAGAAACACATTACTTACTTAAACTAATATAGACTGAGGTGGAAAAGTTGAACAGATCCATAACAAAAGAAGAAATGGAATAGGTCACCAAAAATTACCAACAAAAAAAAGTCTTAGCCCAGTTTCACTGGAGAATTCTACCAAACATTCAGAGAAGAACTCACACCAA
The DNA here is from genome assembly GCF_000298275.1 of Orycteropus afer afer. Classification (NCBI taxonomy): domain Eukaryota; kingdom Metazoa; phylum Chordata; class Mammalia; order Tubulidentata; family Orycteropodidae; genus Orycteropus; species Orycteropus afer. Next base: position 1,340,499 of record NW_006921944.1, on the reverse strand, counting down.
TCCTACTCACATTCCAAAACATAGAAAAGGATGGAATCCTCCCAAATTCATTTTATGAAGCAAGCATAATCTTTATACCAAAACCAGCAAAGACATCACTAAAAAGAAAAACTACAGACTAATATCCCTTATGAATATAAAAACAAAATTCTTCAGCAAAATACTAGCCAATAGACTCCAAAAAACATATCCAAAAAAATGATACATTATGACCAAGTGCGGTTCATATGAGATATGCAAGAATGGCTCAACATTAGAAAAACAATCAATGTCATCTATCATATAAGTTAAATAAAGCAAAAGAAACATATAATTATATCAATCATTGCAAAAAAAAGCATTTGATAAAGTACAACACCGATTTCATATAAAAATTCTCAGCAAAGTAGGAATAGAAAGGACATTCCTCAACATAATAAAGGGCCTATATGCAAAACCAACAGCCAATATTATTCTCAATGGAGAGAGACTGAATCATTCCTCCTGCAAACAGGAACCAGACAAGGATGCCTTCTGTTGCCACTTCTATTCAACATTTTATTGGAAGTTCTAGCTAGGGCAAAAATGCAAGAAAAAAAAATAAAAGGCATCCAAATCAGTAATGAACAAGTGAAATTATCCCTATTTCCCGATGATATGACGCTATACCTAGAAAACCCAAGAAAAACTCAAAAACTCAAAATCTAAAAAAAAAAAAAAAAAACTCAAAAACTCAAAATCTAAAAAAAAAAAAAGAGAGAGACTCAGTAAAAAAAAAAAAAAACCTGAACTAATTGAGATATTTAGCATCATGGCAGGATACAAGATCATCATCCAAAAATCAGTTGTATTCCTCTATACCAGCAAAGAGATTGCTGAAA
>NW_006921944.1:1336172-1336755 GCF_000298275.1 Orycteropus afer afer | reverse complement strand
TATTGATTTGGGTGAAGAGTTGTAATAAACTTCCTAGAGATGTTCTATTACAACTCTTTTAACATTTGAGTTTGGAGTTTCAAGAAAATTTTCCTTGATTTTTTTCACTAAAATTATTTTACAATTCCAATATTCAAACAAGCAATGTACCAAATGTGAGTGATTGACCCAGTGGGATTGAGGAAGAGGAAGACATAGAGAGGTGAAAAGGAGGTACAGACAAGAAAGATGAACCCTTTTGCACATACAGTACTGCATTGTCAGTGAAGGCAAACATTGATCTATGGGTGGGTAGATGAGTGCACAAGTTGAACTACTACTACCTGTGGCTATGCAGGGGAGAGTGTGCCCATGACCATGCATAGGGTTGGCAGACAATATTTCTACAAGTGTATTTGCATGTTATGCAAGACTTCTCACGTATATAGTAGAGCTGACAAGGGAAAAGTTTGTATTCACTTTTTGGCCACAGCCAGCTACCTAGAGGGACTGAGTAGTTGGACTTGTGGTCTTGGGACCATGGTCTCAGGGGACATCAAGCTCAATTGGCATAACACACTACACTAAAACATTGTTCCACATC
>NW_006921944.1:1335544-1336072 GCF_000298275.1 Orycteropus afer afer | reverse complement strand
AAAAAAAATATTTGGCAATGACATATCTGACAAGGGACTTATCTCTAGAATTTATAGAAAGCTCCAATACCTCAACAACAAAAAGACAAGTAATCCAATTTTAAAAAATGGGCAGAAGACATGAATAGACACTTCACCAAAGAGGATATTCAAGCAGCCAACAAACATATGAAGAAATGGTCACGATCATTAGCCGTTAGAGAGATGCAAATCAAAACAACAATGAGATACCAACTTGCCCCAGCATGTTGCCCAGCAGAGTTCAACAAGACACAAAATAACAAATGCTGGCAAGGATGTGGAGAGATTGTGACATTCATACACTACTGGTTGGACTGTAAAATGATACAACCACTGTGGAAAGCAGTATGGTGATTTCTTCAAAAGTTGGAATTAGAAATATAATTTGACCCAGCATTCAATTTCTAGGTATAAATCCTAAGGAAGTGAGAGTCAGGACAAGAAGAGATATATGCACACTCATGTTCATTGCAGCACTATTTATAATAGCAGAAAGATGGAAACAAC
>NW_006921944.1:1329290-1332126 GCF_000298275.1 Orycteropus afer afer | reverse complement strand
AGTGAGTTTTTTTTGTTTTTTTTTTACCCTAAAATGATAGCCCTAAATCATGCAAGGTTTCTATTCATAAATTTGGGGATTTGCAGTCCCCAAATCTTCTCCTAGAGATGTTCTATTACAACACTTTTAACATTAGGGTTTGGAGTTTCAATAAAATTATCCTTGATTTTTTCTCTCACTAAAATTATTTTACAATGTGCAGTATTCAAAACTAGCAATTAGAAATTATTCCAACGTAAAGAAGATTACTAAATGTTCAGTATTGTTGCAAGCCAGTAGATGTCACATTGGTAGCTTGATTCAAGACATTAATATTAGTTACGGTGAGCGTTGTTGTTATGTGCCATCGAGTCCAACCAGACTTGTAGTGACCTCTTCTTGGGTTTCTGAGGCAGTATCACTATGGAAGTAGATTGTCCAACCTTCCTTCTGAGGAGTGGCTGGTGGGTTTGAACACCAGCCTTCTGTTTAGCAATTAAGTGCCTTAAGCACTACGCTACCAGAGCTCCCATGATGAGAGTAGTTAGATCTTTATACTTGAGAATCAGCAAACACTACAAATCAAGGCTTTTTAAGTTTCTGCACAGTGACAAATGTTAAACATTTACCAGCACACCATACCTTTAAAGCCATATTTTCCATTAAAATAAAACAAATATCAGCATTTGCAACAAAAACTTATCACCAATTCCTTCTGTTGACAATAAGAACTTAATCACTAAAAGAATTTTACTTTTGAAAAGTACACACTTCAGGACTACTTTTGTTGCAATTCCTTTTTTTTTTTTGTTTTTTCCTGATAGGAACCATATCACTTTCTCAAGTTTCCTTGAGCTTTTACCAAGTCTTTTTCAATGTCTGAAAAAATATATAAACAGATTATCCCTTCACCTACTATGTCCACTTGGTCTCACTTCTCAAATCACAATCTAGCATCTGCCTCCACAACTCAAATGAGACAGCTCTTTTAAGTGGGCCAGTGCACCCTTCCCCTGCTGCTAGGTTGTTGGCAGCAAAGGCTGTACACTTGAACCCTTCTTTGGACTACCACACTTAGCTGAGTGTAGGCACCTGCCTAAGGATTTGTGCTACCATTAACTTACAGGATCTACCCATAGCCAATGACTGACTGTAGCTATAAATGCCTAGGCCCTCTGCTTCAAAACAAGACTCTTGCAATTCATACTCCAGAGTTTTCCCCTGGAATCATCTTAAGTCTCCATCTGAGCTTGTCTCCTATCCAGATGCCCTGATTCTCAGAAATTCTCTGAGAGAGCACTCCCTCAATAAAACACTTGCAGAAGAAACCCTATCTCAGCTTCTACGGAACCCAATGTTAAGCAAAGATAAATTACGACCTGCTTTCTGAGTCCAGCAACCTCTTCTCAATTGTCCTCCTTCTTAGAGTCTGTATAACTTCCAAAGTTTTTGATTGCCACTGTTTTGGTTACCTAGTGTCGCCCTAAGGGAATATACCATAAATGGGATGGCCTTAACAAACAGGAGTTTATTCTCTTACAGTTTGGAGGCTTTAAGTCTGAGTTCAAAGTGCCGGATTCTAGGGGCTGGGTTAAAGCCCCTCAGCCTTGGTCTTCAGCTCTGCCTCCTGCTCCTGGCCACTGAAGCTAGAGGCTTTTCTTCACTCAAACAGCTGTGGGCTGCTGAGGCTGAGAAGCCCAAGGTTGACAAATAAAATGGCACAGTTGTGATGTTACCAAACCACACAGCAGGCCATTAATTTAAGTCCATTGAAAGTCCAAACGTCAGCAGAGCATGAGAGTTTGCTGAACAATGACTCAGCTACATTCAGGGTTGACGCATACCATAAGCTAGAGACCATTCCCCAAGGCTTCTTCTTATATACAGGAAGCAGACCACATCCCTAAGGCAGCTACTCAGCTGCTCACAGTAGATTCCACCATGGAGTTGATTACCAGTCTCATCATGGAGAATACTACATCCAGCTGCCCAGTCACTCAACCAGGTCCAGCCAAGTTGACACGCACACTTAACTACCACAGCCACTACCCTTCTTTAAACACTATTCTTGTGTATATAGAAAAATATTGTCTTATGGTTTTCAGTATAGTACTTCATAACTTCTCACTATGCATTAGGTTGGTGCATCTGCTCCTTTATACCTGATCCTAGTAAACTCTGATCTGCTATATTTTTATAGCAAATCAATTTGCGGAGCTGCTGGGTGGGTTCAAACTGCCCACCTCTTGGTTAACAGCTAAACCATTGTGCCATCAGAGCTCCTTCATCTATATTAAGCTTCAAATATCAGAAAAATGCAAGATTCTTGAATGTATATTATTTTCTCATGCCTAAAATAGCATTTTCCACACACCTGATCAACTTCCTTGTTCCTTACCTATAGAAGGGATCATGAACCATGAAGTCACCAAAATTTAAAACCTTGGAGTCCATTCACCTTTATTTTTTATTTTCCCTTATCTCTCATAGCAGTCAGCTACCAAGTCATGGCAATAGAAACTTCATTTTATTTTTTGCAGATTTTTTTTCCTTTTCAGCAGCATTATATCTGGAAAGATTGCTTCACCAGAATCATTTCAGACACCTCCAAATGTAACTCTTTTCATTCTAACTGCTATCCCAGTCACCTGTGCTTCAACCAGCCCCTTAAATTTGCTTTTCTAAATATGTGATATGACTCTCTAAGTCTCTTATTTAAGAGATTTTCAGGTCTTTATTTTCTACAAGGAGTTTTCCCATTTATTTTAAAATAGTATCCAAAGACTAAGTTACAAATTAAGGGAAATATATTTTTTGCCCCATTTTCTGCCAGCTTTTCCCTGGACAACCTACATAT
>NW_006921944.1:1325476-1328335 GCF_000298275.1 Orycteropus afer afer | reverse complement strand
ACCTTGTTAAAGCTCACTATTTCTACAATAATACTGAATTTCTATCTACAATCTTTAAATGGAGAAAAATAATTTAGATAATATAAACAACATTTAGCAAAGTATATTACTTTGAAAAAAACAGATTAATTTTTTATGTAAAATGCCATGGAAGCTCACTTACATGCAACCATTCAATTTTCCACCTCAAGCCCAAAAGCTCTCTGCTGGCATAAGACATTTTTCTTTATCTAGCATGCCTGATGTTGCAGGCCCCTTTCTCACTCCATATTCTACAAGACATGCTGAGATCCTCTTTCCATTCAATTTATGACATGATTCATTGAATGTTACAGCCTACTTGAGGGTTTTTTAATATTTTCTAGCCCTGCAGTAGAAATCCATTTTTCTGATAAGAAATGTAGTGATGACCCTGTCAGCTAAGTATCCTAATTCATCTGTCTATGTGAAAAAGCTTTTCCCCTCCAGGCTCCTTCAGAGTTCATATATGGATTGTTCTGCATGTATTAGCATCTTCAGAGACTAGCTTCCACACATCTTTAAATTATTTTTTTTTAAAAAAGTGACAATTCCAGAAGTCATAAACAATCAATCCAAAATATTAGGATTGCATATTTTCTGATTTTTAGGGATAGATCTAGAGTTACAAGAAGAAAGAATTTGTACAAGACAGTATACTATTTCCAAACCAAACCAAACCAAATGCAACCCACTGCGATCGAGTCGTTTTTAACCCATAGCAAATCTACACGACAGAGTATAACTGCTCCATAGGGTTTCCAAGGCTGTTAACCTTTCTGGAAGCAGACTGCCTCATCTTTCTCCAACAGAGTGGCTCTCACAGAGCTCTTAGTATACTACCAGCACATTAAAAATGAGACCTATTTCTCTGCACTCAACGTTGTCTTATTCCTAGTAGAAATTTTCCTAGTTAGTATAATATTTAGCTTTATTCCAGAATTATGTCCCAAGTTTTAAAATTGGTACTGGAATATTAGCCAACTTTTAAAATATAAAAAATTAGAATCTATCAATCATTGTGTGACTAGCATTTGAAGTTAGAAAAAAAATGATTAAAATACTTCTAGCTGCATATTGAGGATGTGCTCAATAGGAAACATTTTGTAATTATGAAATTACATAGCCAAATGTAATTAACTTGCAGGGAAGGAGAACAAACAAGGCCAGTTTTCTCTGTAGTCTCACATTTGGCTAGTGTAATCTATTAGTCTTTTTTATTCTCAGAAGGGTTTATGAAAGGAGATTCTGTCCACTAAAAATTTCATTACATCCTGAAGCCCTTAATACAGTTTTTCCAGGATTTATAACCAGTGAAGGACATTGACAGCTGTACCTTCTGTAATCTGGTTTAGCTAGCCTACTCCATCATCTGCACATACTTTCATTCACTCCACTCTTACATAGTATCTCCCATGTTGGAGTCATTGAGTGCAGTAATACAAATGGTTGCTAAATAGAAAGATGAATAAGATAAAGTCCCTGATCTCAAAACTCCTAAATCCTAGTAAAGGTAGATAGTCATGTATAAGCATAGTGATAATGGAAAATATAAAATCTGGTAGAAGAGAAGTAGAAATAATTTCCAAAATAAAGAAAAGGCTTCATAAAAGCATTGCCATTTGAACCGAACAACGTCACTCAAATGTGATTTTCCCCAGCAGAATGGGAGGAAGAACTCCAATTCAATAAAATGTCTTGAATTATTACAGAAAGAAGTATGGCCGATCATAGGAATCATGAATAATTGTCTATTGCATTCACATAAGGAAAAGAGGATTTAGAAAGAGAGAAAATAAAATGCAACTTTGAAACCATGAGAGAGGGCCTTCATTTCCATCATCTCTAAAGTTGGCTTTATTCATTATTACTGAATTGTGTATGAACTGTATGTCAATAAAGTCTGAGACTCTCCTGATGGGACAGAATGCATACCATCTCTAAAGAAATCACAGCCACCCTGAGTCTGATGCCTTATAATTCCCATACTCTCTCATAATACATCATAATAAGTATTATTAATAAACTGGCTGAAATTATAAGTTTCCAGGGCAATGAAACAAAGAATTTAGGTACACATTACAAGTCTACAGGTGGAATTAATTGTGTTCACATCCTTCTGAAGCACAAGAGTTCTTATTTCTAGCCAGACCATCACAGTATAAGCTATGTGCATGCACTTGTTTCTAAACAGAAAATCCAGACTGTCCTCTCAAGATATTACAGGATAAATGAGTCTTTGAACTAGCTTATATCCCAGACAGTCAGGAAAATCTTCCTAAACATTTTACTTGATAATATTTAACCAATATCCATTAATTTTCAATCATATGCAAAGAAAAAAAATCACAAATGTCCCCACATTTCTGCATCATTCCCCAAAGTAGAAAGAAAATAATTACGTTCAGTGGTGATGTGAATGTCAAAAAGAGTGGTTTTCATGGATTGTTAGTAGTGGTGCAAACTTTCTAGAACACTTCTGAAAAAACAATCTATGAAAATATCAAAAGTCCAAGCACTCTCTATTGAAATAAAAACACTAGTATATGTGCACAGTGTTGTACAATATTATTTATTGCCCATTGTAGTGGCAAAATAATAAAGAAAGAAATGACATGAATATTCATTAAAAGGAAAATGGCTGAAACCATTTTGCAAAAATATATTATTGAGTACTATGGGCAATCTACTTCCGTAGTGATACAGCCTCGGAAACCCAAGGAGGGGTTACTATGAGTCAGGGCCAACTCAACGGCACATAACAACAACAACATGTAATTACTAAATTATATGAGTTGGATATTTACACATTTGCCAATTGGAAAAAATATGACATTTTTA
>NW_006921944.1:1323557-1324171 GCF_000298275.1 Orycteropus afer afer | reverse complement strand
ATGTCTTCCTCTTCTTCAATGCCAACATGTTGATCTCTCACATTTGGTACATTGCCCTTCTCTTCACCCAAATCAATACTTGTCTCTACCTATCTAACAGTGTTCCCTCCCTTCCTCTCTCACCCCTGGTAACCAACAAAGAAAATTTCCTTCCATGTAAAAACCTTTCCTTGACTTTTTACAATAACGGACTAATACAATATTTGTCCTTCTGTGATTGACTTATTTCACCCAGCATACTGTCCTCCAAGTTCATCCACATTGTGTGGTGTTTTTCAGATTCTACATTATTCTTTAGGGTTGCATAGTATTCCATTGTGTGTATGTACCATAGTTTGGTTATCTATTCTTCAGTTGATAGACATCTAGGTTGTTTCCATCTTTTGGCTATTGTAAATAGTGCTGCAATGAACATGGGTGTGCATATATCTCTTCTTGTCCTGGATCTCACGACATTATAGAAAACTTTTTATCATTCCCCTGGACCTTCTTGGCTCACTTTCATTCCTTGACCCATAATGAAAGACAGTGTCTCATAATTTAGAGAGAAAGTAAAGGCCACTCAAAAGAAAATTTGTCACTCCTACCTAGAAATCTAAAAAATTATCCACATT
>NW_006921944.1:1317127-1321132 GCF_000298275.1 Orycteropus afer afer | reverse complement strand
CTTTGCACATTTCATTATAATACTTTGCTTTGTCTTCTTGAGCCACCCTTTGAAATCTTCTGTTTATCTCTTTTATTTCATCATTTCTTCCATTCACTTTAGGTACTCTCCATTCCAGAACAAGTGTCAGAATCTCTTTTGATGTCCATTTTGGTCTTTTTTTTCCTTTCCTGTCTTTTTAATGACCTTTTACTTTTTTCAGGTATGATGATTTTGATGTCCTTTCACAACTCATCTAGTCTTTCGTCATTGGTGTTCAACACATCTAATCTGTTCTTCAGATGGTCTCTACTTTCAGGTGGAATATAATCAAGGTCATATTTTGGTTCTCATGAACTTGTTTTAATTTTCATCAGCTTCAGTTTGAACTTACATATGAGCAATTAATGGTCTGTTCCAATGTCAGTTCTGATCTTGTTTTGACTGATGATTTTGACCTTCTCCATCGCTTCTTTCCACAGATGTAGTCACATTGATTCCTCTGTATTCCATCCGGAGATGTCCATGTGGATAGCCACCATTTCCGTAGTTGAAAAATAGTATTTGCAATGAAAAAGACAAAATTCTATTACATGATCTACAGTGTCTTTCTATCAACAAGGCCATATTTTCCAATTATTGATAATTATTCTTTGTTTCCAACTTTTTCATTCTAAGCACTAGCAATAATCAATACATCTTGATTGCATGCTGGTCAATTTCACACTGGAGAAATTGGTATAAATCTTCAATTTCTTCATCTTTGGCTTTCCTGGTTGGTCTATAAATATGAATAGTAGTGTTAACTGGTATTCCTTGTAGATATATGGATATTATCCCTATCACTGACAGCATTGTACTTCAGGATAGATCTTGAAATGTTCTTTTTGATAATGAATGTAATTGTCATACCTCTTCAATTTTTCATTCCCAGCATAGTAGACCATATGATTGTCTGATTCCATATGGTCAAAACAGTCCATTTCAGTTCACTAACATCTATGATATCAATCTTTATGTGTTCCATTTCATTTTTGACAACTTCCAATTTTCCTAGATTCATACTTCCTACATTCCACATTTCAATTATTAATGAATATTTGCAGCTGTTTCTTCCCATTTCAAGTTGTGCTTCATCAGCAAATGAAGGTCCTTAAGCTTTAATCTGGGAGCTCTGGTAGCATAGCCACTTGACTGCTAACCAGAAGGCTGGAGGTTCAATCCCACCAGCCACTCATTGGAAGGAAGATGGGGCAATCTACTTTCATAGTGATACTGCCTCAGAAATCCAAGGTGGGGTCACTATGAGTTGGGTCCAACTCCACGGCACATAATGACAACAACAGCAAGCTTTACTCCATCCATGCCATTATGGTTTATTCTACTTTGAGGAGGCAGCTCTTCCCCAGTCATATTTTGAGTGCCTTCCAATGTGAAGGACTCATCTTTTAGCACTATATCAGACAATGTTTCATTGCTTTCATAAGGTTCTTGCTGGGTCATATGGTAGCTCTTTTTTTTTTTTTTTTTTTTTCCACAATGGACACACCATACTGTTATCCAGCAAAGGAAAAGTGTTTGTTCCAACCAACCAACATTTGTTATTTTCTGGGTTTTTCTTTTTTTATTTTTTTTCCAAATCTTAGACATCCTAATGGGAGTGAAATGGTATCTCACAGTGGTTTTGATTTGCATCTTTCTGATGACTAATGATGCTAAGCATCTTTTCATGTGTTTGGTGGCCATTTGAATGTCCTTTTTGATAAAATATTTATTCATGTCCTTTGCCCATTTTATGACTGAGATATATGTGTTTTTGATGTTAAGTTGCCAAAGTTTTAAATAAACTGTTTTATTATTTTCAGATATATGGTTTCCAAAGATATTCTGCCAGTTGGTAGCTTGTCTTTTCACTTTTTCAGTTAAGTCTTTAGAAGAACAGAAGTTTTAAATGTTTATGAGGTCCTATGTATTCATTTTGTCTTTTACTGTTTGTGCTTTCGTTATTGTATTATATAATCCACTGTTGAAAGCTAGACCTGGTAGTGTTGTCCCTGCTTCTTCTTTAAGAACTTTCTGGTTTCAGTTATGCATTTAGGTTCTTAATCTATTTGAATTTGTTTTGGTGTATGGTATGAAGCATGGAACCTGTTACATTTTTCTGCATGTGGAAATCCCATTTTCCCAGCACCATTTATTGAAGAGATTCTTCTTTCCCCATCAAATGGATTTAGCACCTTGTCAAAAATCAGTTGACCAGAGATCTGTGTGGGTTTATTTCTGGATTCTCGATTCTACTGCATTGCTCTATGTTTCTATTATTAAACCAGTGCCAAGCTGTTTTGATTATTTTGGCTGTATGGTATGTTTGAAAATCAGAATATTGAGTCCCCCTACTTTGTTTTTCTCTTTCAACATTGTTTACCTATTCAGAGATTCATCATTCCACATAAAGTTAAGGACTGTTTTTCTATTTATGTAAGGAAGGCCATGAGAATTTTGATCAGGATTGTATTGCATCTGTAGATCACTTTGGGTAGTATCTTAGTATTAAGTCTTCCAATCCATTAACATGGACGAACTTTCCATTTATTTAAGTCTAGAATATCTGTTAGCAGTGTTTTATAGTTTCCATTGTATAATTCCTTCAGATCCCTGGTTAGATTTATTCCTAAATGTTTTATTCTCTTAGATGAATAATGGCATTGTAAACAGCACTGTTTTCCTAATTTCCCTTTCAAATTTCTCATTGCTGGTGTGTATAAACTCTGTTTGTTGTTGTTGTTGACCTTGTACCCTGCAACTTTTCTAAATTCCTCTATTAGCTCTGGAAGTTTTCTTGTGAACTTTTTGAGATTTTCTATATGTATAAGATCATTCACCTGCAAAAAAGAGATAGTTTTACTTCTTTTCCTAGCTGGATAGCTTTTATTTCTTTTCATTGTCTTACATCTCTGGCTAAGACTTCTGATACAATATTGAATAGAAGTGGTGAGAGCAGACATCCTTGTCTTTTTCCCAATTTCAAGGGGAAAGCTTTCAGTCTTTCTCCAAGAATAACATTGGCTATTGGCTTTTCATATACACCCAGAATGATATTGAGGAATTTCCCTTCTATTCCATTCTTCTTAGAGTTTCATAAAGAAATGGTGTTGGATTTTTATCAAATGCTTCTTCTATATCCATAAAGATAATCATGTGGTTCTTTTCCTTTGTTCATGGATGTAATGTACTACATTGATTGATTTTATAATGTTGAACTATTCCTGAATTCCTGGAATAAATTATACTTGGTCATGGTGTATGACTTTTTTAATATGCTGCTGGATTCTGTTCACTAGTATTTTGTTGAAGATTTTGCTTCTATATTCATATGATATATTGGCCTGTAGTTTTCTTTTCTTGTGGTATCTTTGTCTAGGTCAGGTATCAGAATTATATTTGCATCACAGAAAAAATTAGGGAGTTCTTCCTTCTCTGTCTTTTGAAAGAGGTAAATTTCACTCTTAGGGGTATCTGATATTGGTCTCTTTGCTTCCTTTGTTTCTTTCCTCTTGAATGTTTCCTCTCTTATTGTCTGTACATTGTTCTTTCCAAGTCATCCTACCATACTTTCTACTGCTCTGCTTTGGTAATTCAAAGGCCATATTCTCAGATTTATTATTTAAATACTCTAGGTGACCTCATCCATGTCCATGTTTTTCACTTATCATCATGAGATGCAAATTCATAGCTTTGCCCCTCATTTCTCACTTGAGATTAGAGATTTATAAGCCCTGTTGCCTCCCCAGCCTTATTAGAGTCATCATTCCACTGTGCTTCTTAATGCTTTACCAGTGTGTGGCCAGGACTCTTTTTTCATAGAATATAGCCCACTTAGGGAGCTCTGGTGGTATAATGCCTAAGGCATTTGACTGCAAACCAGAAGCTGGTGGTTCAAACCCACCAGCCACTCCTCAGAAGGAAGATTAGGCAATCTATTTCTGTAGTGATACCACCTTGGAAACCCAAGGAGGGGTTGCTGCT
>NW_006921944.1:1314220-1315962 GCF_000298275.1 Orycteropus afer afer | reverse complement strand
TTTATTATTTGTGCACAGTAAAAATAAATAAAGCAGAAAAATTAATTGGCTTGAATCTGAATATTTTGTCCCAGCCACCAACACCAATCAAAAGCAAAACAAAACAAAAAAAATCCAAACTGACTTCCATCGAGTCAATTACAACTTATAGCTTCCAAGGCTGTAATCTTTACAGAAGCAAACTGCCTCATCTTTCTTCCACAGAATGTTTGGTGGGTATGAACCACTGACTTTGGATGGTGGCCAAATGCCTTAACCACTACACTACCAGCACTCCATTTGCACCCATCACTTTGGCATAAAAGTAAGGAGTCTGAAGAATATAGACATAAATATGTTGGCATATACAAATAGAAATTTTTTAAACTTAAAATAAAACTAAAAAAATTCATCCCAGGTGATATCTACCTTAATAATACATTAGCATTTATATTGTAAAATAAATTAATCATTAAAGAGGTTCTATGTCTTTATAAACATACGTATTATATAAAAAAGAGCTAATCTGTAAATGTCCGTATATATTTATAATGGAAACTAATTAATATTAAGGGCTATATTTTGGGAGATATTTTTGTAGATATGGCCAGAAGGAAATATATAATGGCACCAGATGTAGATAAACACCTCTGTTGCAGAGGTAGAACAACAACAAATATATGTATATAATTTTTTTGGTGGGGGTGGGGAGACACAGAAAGTGTTCATAAATACAATCTAAGACATTCAGGAATGAAAACTGAAAAGTTTAAATGAAGAGGAACAAGGGGCAACTCTAAATTGTAGTGGTTTCCTAAGAAATATTTCCTTAGATACTGGCATTTATCATAATCTCAAATTTCTATGTAACAATATAATGATTTAATATTTTCTAATTACTGTATATGTTATGCAAATAACATGCACATTATGCTTTTTCCCAAGCACACCCTCCCCCTAAGGTATTTTCAGAACCATGTCTTGTTAATATATTTTTACCGCTTAATGTAAAAAAATAGTAAAGCATGCTTACAAAAATACCTTTACTGGGGAGCAGGTTGGCAGAAAACATACAACACATGTTATTTGTATGAAAGTATGGTCTTTGAAAGGGTATTTACTATTAATAATTTGCTAATAGCACAAAGTGACAATCAATATTTAAATATAGTCTTAGTGATTAGCATTTGCTTCAATTCATCTTCCACATCTCCACCCCTCTACACACTTTAAATGCATCTCTTTGGATCTTTAAAGATACTGCAAAGCAATATGATCATTGCAGGTTAAGACATTGATAAGGAATGTGCTTAAGGCACTGAGAAGTTTTAGATCTAAAACATCTATGACCAAAGATTTTCTTTTGCTCTATCATAATGGATTTTGGCTAATTTCCTCTATTTAATTAATGTAAAATAATTTTGATTTTCTAAGGAAGGATGCATATTTTATTCAAGATTTTGGGATTAATAGCAATGAAAAGAATTAAAGGTACATTTTAGTTTTATATTGGGATTATTTCAAATTTGAAGAAAAGTTGCCAAAAGATTAAAAAGTCTCTATTATACCTTTTACTCAGCATCACTATTATTTACATTTTCTTCCATTTACTTTATCATCTCATTTTATTTCTCCTGCATGCACGTATTTTATGCTTTCTAACAAGGGGTTGTTTAACCATACAACAATTACCAAATGAAGGAAATTTAACAGTAGTTAATTCTGCCTGCTATCCAGAAGGCTGGTGGTTCAAACTCACCAGC
>NW_006921944.1:1309487-1313330 GCF_000298275.1 Orycteropus afer afer | reverse complement strand
GAGTGGCACAAATGGTTAAGCACTCAACTATTAGTTAAAAGGTTGGTAGTTTAAACCCACCCAGATGTACTTGGAAGATAGGCCTGGTGATCCGCTTTTGAAAGGTTGTAATATTGAGAATCTTAGAGAGCAGTGCCACTCTGCACACATGTAGTCAACATATATAGGAATCAAATAGACAGCAACTAACAACAATGTGAGGGAGAAGCATTATATAGAAGGAACTGGAAAAACCTTAAATATAATTTTTCAGTGGGCTTTGCCAAATGCATACTGCCATAACTCAACAATTATCAATATATAGATCATTACCATTATCTCAAATAGCCACCTTACTCCCTTTCCTCATCCTCCAACAAGCTACAATATCCTGTTTCTTTCATCATTAAATTACATTTCTTTGTTCAAGCACTTCATGTAAAGGGAATTATTTATCATGTATTTTTTCTGGCTTATTTCACTAGCATTATATATTTGGGATTCATCCATGTTGTTTCATGCATCACTGGTTTGTTCCTTTTATATTAGTATATAGAATCCATCGTATAAATATACCACAGTTGTGGGGTTTTTTTTTTGTTTGTTTTTGTTTTTTGTTTTTCCATTCTGCTGTGAGTGAACATCTGTAGTTTTTCCCCTTGGGGCTATTTTGAATAACCATGCTGTGAACAATTGGGAGCAGGTCTGTATGCAGATATATATATCTATTTCTTTTGGGTGAATATCTAGAGTAGAATTGCTAGGTCAGTGGGCAAAGCTATGTATACCTCTATGAAAAAGTGTAAATATATATTCCAAAGTGATCATACCATTCTAAAACTCCAACAGAGTATGTGAGTTTTACTACATCATCTTCAACATTTGTTTTGTCAGTCTTTTTAATTTTAGCCATTCTAATGTGTGTGAAATGATATCTCATTGTGCTTTTGAGTCATGTTTCTCTGGTGCCTAATAATTTTCAGCAATTTTTGTATACTAATTGGCAATTCATATAGCCCCCTTTGCAAAGTGTCTAAGTGTGTCTTTACATCTTTTGCCTATAATATTATTTTGTCTTATATTAATTAATTTATAGGTGTTTCCTATATATTTTAGATAAAAGGCCTTTTGCAAATATAGGTTTTGTGTATATTTCTCCTACTCTGTAGCTGTGTGCTCATTTTTAAACCATGTCTCTTCATGAATTTTAATTTAGATGCAATTTTATTATAATTTTATAATATTATGGTTATTGCCTTCTGTGCCATGTATAAGAAATCCTTCCCTATTCCCAGGTCAAGTAATATTTCTATCACACACACACACACACACACATACACACACTCACATGTTTGAATGATGCTTTAACATCATTTGTTGAAAAGGTTTTCCTTTCTCAATTGAATTGCTTTAACATTAATTGACCTCATGCTTCAGTTCCATTTATCTATTTCTCTATCCTAATGCTGATTCTAAACTGTCTTAAATATAAGCTTTAAATTAAAGTTTGATGTCAGGTCCTATAATTTTGAACTTGTTCTCCAAGATGTTTTTGGTTAGTCCTTTACATTTTCATATAGATTTTGGAATCAATTTATAATTTCTATAAAATAGTCCACTGAGATTTTGATTGGTATTGCACTATTGAATTAATAGATCAATTTGGGGAAGAACTGACATCTTAACTATATTCAATGTTGTAGTCCATGAACATGGTATACCTATTTATTTAGCTATTTTTCATGGAATTTAGAATTCTTGTTAGACAGGCACTTTATTTCTTACAATTCTTTAAAGATGTCTTTCCACTATCTTTTGTCTTACATACTTCTGAGAAAGTAAACTTTATTTCTTTTCATTTTTACCCAGTATTTAATCTGTGTTTTTTTATCTGGTTATTTTCTAATTTTTATATTGATCTGAGTTTTTTTTGGTTTGTTTTTTTGTTTTTTTAATTTTATTCAGATCTACCTAGCTGTCTTTTTCTTTCTATCTATTTTGGGTTTGGTTATCTATTTGGTTCTTCATGCTGTCTGTTTTTTCACCAAACTGGGAATCATTTTGTATCATTTCTTCAAACACATATTTTTCTTGATATTCTTTCACTTTCTCTCTGTATCTACAATACGTAAGGGAAATTTTATCATATGGCCCAGCATGTCTCTGAGTGTCTATCTTTTTAAAATCGCTGTTTCTCTTTTCTTCATATGTTGTTGTTGTTATGTGCCATCAAGTCAGACCCGACTGACTCATAGTGACCTCTCCTTGGGTTTCTGAGGCAGTATCACTATGGAAGTAGATTGCCCCATCTTCCTTCCAAGGAGTGGCTGGTGAGTTTGAACTGCCAGCCTTCTGGTTAGTGGTCAAATGCCCTTTTCTTCATATAGGAATATTGATATAGTTTTAATTTAATTGTTACTTACTATTTCTAAACCTTTCTCTAATCTTTCATTAAAATCATTCTGGAAAAAATACTCATTTCAAATATCTTACTTCTTATTCCTAGAATTTCCCTTAGTATTAACTTATTTTCCTTTAAGTGCTTGAACATATTTCATATAGGTGCATTAAGTCCTTGCTGCTAATTTCAACATGTACAATTTCAAATGTATTATTTGTTTAATACTGTCTTCTCTCTTGCCTGTGGGTTCTTTTTCCCATCAAAACCAAAAAAACAAACTCACTGCCATGGAGTTGGATCTGAGTCATAGCAACCTCTCCTTGGGTTTCTGAAGTATTATCACTATGAAAGTAAATTGCCCATTCTTCCTTCTGAGGAGTGGCTGGTGGGTTTGAACTGCTAGCCTTTTGGTTAGCAGTCAAATGCCTTAAGGAACTACACCACCAGAGCTCCTCTATTTCCCATATTTCTTTTAATATTTCTCTCATATTTATTATTTATTTTTTAAATTTCATACCAAATGTTCTGTACATATTACATGTATTACAACTCTTGATTCTGTTATCTTCCCCAGAAGATGCTGCTTTTAGGTCTGACAAGCAGTTAACTTCGATAGACTCAAAATCCAACCTCATCTCTCTTCTGGTGAACAGCAGTTAATCTCATTACTCAGTTATTTTATCATTCCCTTTGTTACTTTGTTATGTTGTGCTGAGATGCACAGAGTCTTCCTCATGTAAGCATAGTTACTGAGTGAACCAAAGATTTAAGCAGAGTTCACATGCATATTTGGGGTTTCTTTCCTCTGGCTTCCTCCTTTACTGGATTCCTCTCAATTTCTGTCCTCTCTTGTACAATCCAACTCATCATCTAAGTCTTGGAGCCAGTATAACTTGCACATTTTGACTTGAATGCTATCACATGATATCATGTTGACTGGGAGATGCCTTGGGACAAAATCCTTATAAACATAACACTCACCCAATATAGTTCTCTTCTTTTGAGGATCAAATCCTTTCCACACTTTGACTTTTTTGGTTATTTCTCTATGTCTTCAAATAGCTGCTGTTATTATATGTTCTCCAGTGTTCATAATGTTGTTCTACTACTATTACTGGAATTGCAGCCAAGTGTTTCATTTTTAATTTCAGTCATCACAAGTCATTATGATACAACTATATTCAATCTATAAAAATTGGCAGTTTTTCTTACTGTATAAAGAACAGTGCTATGCTATGTACTATACACACACATTCAATCACACATCATTCACAAACTTATAATATCATTTAATCCTAAAAACACAATTAGAGGTAAGAATAATTACCCTCATTTTACATTGTAAAAACTAAGGCTGAGAGAGATTTTTTCCTGGGCAATTTCAGATAAAAGGGCTTTTTCAAGATATACTACCCTGAATTGTTATTTATCTACTTTAGTCTCTCATTTTCTCCCTCTCTGGG
>NW_006921944.1:1306601-1308757 GCF_000298275.1 Orycteropus afer afer | reverse complement strand
GGTCTGTTGAATCAGCCAAACTTTCAGCTGGGAGTCAAGTGCCTAACTGCTTGTGCCACCCAGGGACTCCAAACAATGGATAGGGATTTTAAAACATATTATATTTACAACATCCTCCACAGTACATATGACCTACATTTTATAGGAGAAGAGACTAAAACTTATAAAACTTAAAGGAACTTATCCAACCTCACAAACTATTAAGCATCTCAGCCAGAATTAGAACTTTAATCTGCCTAACTCATTGCCCTTCCCCATGCTGCAAAATTGAATTACTATGAATCTACATTGTGGGCTGAACCTTTTAAAACTCTTATTAAAACACTTTCTACTATTTAAATGCTTTCTGGGCTTTCTTTGCTCAGTCTCTCTCCTTCTACCTTCCTCAACTTAATGTCCTAATTTTCTTTCTTCAAAATTGTATGCCAGCACAATCCAATTATAACTTGATCATCTGTCTTCCTCTTCATCCACTTATTTCATTTTTATTGGTTTGGATCCAAAATCTACTTTTATGATCCTCAAAGGTCTTTCTTATAGCCCCTAATCACATATTGTACTTTTTTAGGCATTGAAAAAAGTAAATTAGACTGGAGAAGTCTTATCCTTACCCTAAAAGCTTTAACTGCATTAGTTTTATTAAATCACACATGACTAGTTACTGTTTTGCCTGGCTAATGTATTCTACTAGCCCATGATTCCAGGAGGTCCTGAAGAATAATCTCACTTAGAACATTTTGCAGAAAGTACACCACCATATTGATTTTTCAGAGTGGTTCAGTCATTAAGAAAATGGCCTTAGAAATAGAATGATAAATGTTACATATTATATGTAAGTTTATAAACATTTGTTCTGGAAATATTGGAATGGCTGACTAATCAGAAATGAAACAGCAATGAAATGAGGGAGTAGGGACACAGTCACATATAATGATACTGGAAAGTGAATGATTATGACTTTGGTTAATACCCAATAATACTCCTTATTTTATACATAAAATTGGTCTTATGCAATTTATGATTACTTTGTATAATTTGACCCACCACCCACTTGAAGGAAGACTGGGTGATCTACTTCTGCGGAGACACCATCTCGGAAACCCAGGGAGGGGTTGATATGAGTCAGAAACTACTTGATGGCAGTGAGTTTTTGTTTGAATAAGAAAATAGGGATAAAAATGAACCTCGAGCTCAAATGACAGAATGTGAAAGAGACACAAAGAAGATAAATCTGGAATGAGGAGTAAGAAGAAACCAATTTTGGAGTCAGCTCTGTTTCTAATATTTAAGGTCACCTAAACTCTGGTGGAGGAGCTCTGATAGCATAGTGCCTAAGGCACCTGATTACTAAACAAAGGCTGACGGTTCAAATCCACCAGCCACTCCTCAGAAGGAAGTTTGGGAAATCTACTTCCGTAGTGATATTGTCTCGGCAACCCAAGGAAGGGTCTCCATGAGTCGGGTACAACTCGACAGCACATAACAACAACAACAGACTCTGGTGGTGTAATGCCTAAGGCATTTGACTGCTAACCAGAAGGTTGGTGGTTCAAACTTACCAGCCACTCCTCAGAAGGAAGATTGGGCAATCTACTTCTGTAGAGATACTGCCTTGGAAACCCATGAAGGGGTCACTATGAGTTGGAGACAACTCTATAGCAGTGATTTTTTTTTTTTAGAGGACATTATTAATTAATTCTTTGACTAAGTTAAGGTAGCTATATCCATTTAATTCATTGTACTCTAATTTGGGATTAGTTATGAGGGCTGTGAGCATCTGTGGAGCATTAAACAAAGAGGACACACTTTATTAAGAATATTATTTTTACATTCAAGTATAGGATATAGTGAGTAAATTTCTAAGTCTGTGAAATCTGTACATTACAGAACTTTTCTGTGCATTTGCAGTTGGGAGAATGCTAACATAATATATAAAGCTTACAACACACACTGAAAGAACTGAGTTGTAGAATCCGTTTTCTTAGCTTCCAATAAGTTCAGTTATTAAACCTCCTGTTAAATGCCATTTCCTCTTCCATTAGGACATATTTTGTTATTTCATCCAATCTCTTCTCATTTCTTTCCCCATCATTCCTGTATAATATTGATTTCAATCTTTACCTTGGTTTAGTATATGTCAGAAATTGAACATGTAA
>NW_006921944.1:1304375-1305526 GCF_000298275.1 Orycteropus afer afer | reverse complement strand
GAAATCTGGCCATTCTCACTTCCAAGGAGCATTCCTGTTGCACTTCTTCCAGGACAGATTTGTTAGTTCTTCTGGCAGTCATGGTATTTTCAGTATTGTTCATGAACACCACAATTCAAAGACATCAACTCTTCTTTGATCTCTTTTATTCATTGTCCAGATTTCACATGCATTTGTGGCCACTGAAAATTCCATGGCTTGGGTCAGGCACACTTTAGTCTTCAAAGTGACATCTTTGCTTATTAACACATTAAAGAGTTCTTTTGCAGCAGGTTTCCTCAGTGCACTATGATGTCTGATTTGCTGACTGCTGCTTCAATGGGTGTTGACTATGGATCCAAGTAAAATAAAATCCCTGACAACTTCAATCTTTTCACCATTTATCATGATGTTGCTTATAGGTCCAGTTGCAAGGATTTTTGTTTTCTTTATGTTGAGGTGTAATCAATACTGAAGACTGCAGTCTTTGATCTTCATCTTCTTCACTTTCAGCTATGAAGGTTGTATCATCAGCATATTGTAGGCTGTTAACTGTTCTTCCAATCCTGATGCCGCATTCTTCTTCATATAATCCAGATTCTCAAATTACTTGCTCAGCATACAAATAGAATAAGTATGGTAAAAGGATAAAAGACTGATGTACACTCTTCCTTATTTTAAACCATGCAGGATCCCCTTATTCTGCTCGAATGGCAGCCTCTTGCTCTATGTATAGGTTCTTCATAAGTAGATGGCCCCATCTTCCTTCTGGGGAGTGGCTGGTGGGTTAGAACCACCAACCTCTGGATAGCAGTCAAATGCCGTAGGCACTACACCACCAGAGCTTCCTTGAGAACAATTAAGTTTTCTGGAATTCCCATTCTTCTCAATGTTATCCATAATTTGTTATGCACCACACAGTCAAATGACTTTGCATAGTCAATAAAACACAGAAGACATCTTTCCGGTATTCTTTGCTTTCAGCCAAGACCTGTCTAACATTAGTAATAATATCCCTTGTTCCACATCCTCTTCTGAATCCAGCTTGCATTTCTGGAAGTTCCCTGTGGATATACTGCTGCAACTGTTTTTGAATTATCTTCTGCAAGATTTGATTTGCATGTGATATTAATTATATTGTTTCATGTGATAATTTCTACATTCTATGGGAT
>NW_006921944.1:1300174-1301625 GCF_000298275.1 Orycteropus afer afer | reverse complement strand
TCATGTTTAAAAACTTCAGGACAATCCCCTGTATCCCTTAGCCACAGACGCAAAAATACCAACAAATTGACTTCAACAATGTACACACACAAAGGATCATATGTAATGTCTAAGCTTGATTTTATCTAGAAACACAGACTAGTTAATATTAGATAATAAAATAATCAGATTTAAGGAAATCACATGAATATCTTAATAGGTAAAGAAAATACATTTAATAAAAGTCAACATGTATTCATTATAAAAATTATGAACCAATTAAGAATGAAAGGAATGTTCTTTGCCTGATATAAGATATACCAAAACCTTAATCAAAGCTCACACTTAATAGTGAATAATTAAAACTTTCACTTTGAGTTTGAAATGAAGGGAAGAAGAACTATTATTTCCACTTTTATCCAGTATTGTAGGATGTCTTAGACCAACTAGTAAGACAAGAAAAATAAATAAGATGTAAAAGGATTGATGATGAAGGGAAACTCTGTCCTTACTTACAGATAATACTTTTATGTTGTTGTTGTTATGTGCCGTGGAGTCAGACCCGACTCATAGCGACCCCTCCTTGGGATGCCAAGGCAGTATCACTATGGAAGTAGATTGCCCCATCTTCCTTCCGAGGAGTGGCTGGTGGGTTTGAACCGCCAGCCTTCTGGTTAGCAGTCAAGTGCCTTAGGCACTATGCTACCAGAGCTCCTAATACCATTATAAATGAAAGAACTTACAGATAAATTTCTAGTATTATTTAATAAGGTTGCTGGATATAAAATAAGCACAAAAATCAATTACATTGCTATTTATCAATCACAGTAAGACAAACAAAATTTTAATAAATTAATATCAATTAAAATATTCTAGGGATAACTATACATATTTGGTGCATGAGACCTCATCTGAGAAATATAAATTTTTTTTATAAAAATTTTATAAAAAAATATTATTGAGATATATTGTCACTGTTTTTAGTTACTGCTGAGTCAACCCCCAATTCATGGTGGCCCCATGTATTACAGAGCATAAATGCTTGATGAGGTACTCTTGGCCAGAATCTTTATGGATGCAGTCCACCAGGTCTTTTTTTCACAGGGCCACTGAGTGGTTTCAAATAGCTAACCTTTAGCTAGCAATCGATCACAAACTGTGCCATCTGGGTCCTATTAAACACTCAAAAAAAAAAAAAAACACAAAAACCAAATTCATTGTCAATGAGTCAAATTCTGACTCATAGTGACCATATAAAATAGAGCAGAATTGTCCCAAAGGGTTTCCAAGGCCGTAAATCTCTACAGAAGCAGACTATCACATGTTTCTCCTGCAAAGTGACTTTAAGCATCAAACTGATGACCTTTAGTTAGCAGCCAGACACTTAACCACTTATACAACAAGGGCTCCTTGTATTAAATATTAAAAGAAGTTAAATAAATAAGATATATGTATATTAATTATTTAAAAGC
>NW_006921944.1:1297690-1299449 GCF_000298275.1 Orycteropus afer afer | reverse complement strand
CCAACTATCTGTTCAGTATGCCAGCCACAAGCTCAGAAGTACAAAAAAATACTTACTTTCTGACTTGATGGCTCCCACTGCCCCTTTGGGGTCTATAATTCTCTGGAACAACTCAGAGAATTCATGGAGAGTATAGCATCCTTACAATCACAGATTTATTATAAGTCACAAAGGACATAAATGAAGAGAGATGTAAGGCAATGTCCAGCAGAGTCACCAGAATGATGCTTCTGTATTCCAAGTGACAAATTATCCTTGTAAGAGAAGGTCTTCTCATCAACCAGGATGCTCTCTGAAGGGCTATGTTGTTATGGGCTGTCAAGTTGGTTCCAACTCATAGATCCTAAGTACAACAGAATGAAACACTGCTTGATCCTGCATTATTCTCAAAATCTGTGCTATTATTGAACCCATCATTGCAGTTGCCATTGTGTCAATCCATGTTGAGGGTCTTTCCCTTCTTTGCTGACCTGCTACTTTACCAAGCATGATTTCCTTCTCCAGGGAATTGTCAATTCTGTCAACATCACCAATATAGGTGAGATAAAGTCTGCCTATTCACACATGTAAGGACCACTGTGGCTGTAGCTCTTCCAAGACAGATTTGTTCGTTCTTCTGGCAGTTCATAGTTCTTTCAGTATTCTCCAATACAACAATTCAAAGGCATCAACTCTTCTATGGTCTTCCTTATTCAATATCTAGCTTGCACATGAGTATGAGGCAATTGAAAATACCATGATTTGTGTCAGGCTCACTTTAGCCATCAAAGTGATATCCTTGCTTCATAAAACTTTTAAGTGGTCTTTGTAGCAAATTTGCCCAATGCAATATGACATCTAATTTCCTGACCGCTGCTTCCATTGGTGTTTATTGTGGATCCAGATAAAATGAAATCCCTGACAACTTCAATCATTTCTCCTTCACCCATGATGTTGCTTATTGGACCAATTGTGAGGATTTTAATTGTCATTATGTGGAGATATACTCCATACTGAAGACTGTAGTCTTTGCTCTTCATCAGTAATTGCTTCAAATTATCTTCACTTTCAGCAAGCAAGGTTGTGTCATCTGCATATGGCAGGTTGTTAATGAGTCTTCCTCCAATCCTGATGCTGCATTCTTCCTCACATAGTCCAGTTTCCCAGGTTATTTGCTCAGCATACAGATTGAATAAGTATGGTGGAAAGACATAACTCAGATGCACAGCCTTCATGATTTTAAACCATGCAATATCCCCTTGTTAGGTCTGAACAACAGCCTCCTGGTCTTTCTTATAGGTTCTTCTTCAATGTTCTGGAATTCCCATTCTTCATAATGTTATCCATAATTTATTATGAACCAAACAGTTGAATGCCTTTGAATAGTCAGTAAAACAAGGTAAACATCTTTCTGGTATTCTTTGCTTTCAGCTAAGATCCATCTGACATCAACAATGGTACCCCTCATTCCACAACCTCTTCTGAATCCAGCTTCCATTTCTGGAAGTCCCCTGTGCCTGAGGAATTTGACTGCTAACCAGAACCTGGCAGTTTAAGTCCCCCAGCCACACCTTGGAAGGGAGATGGGGTAATCTACTTCTGTAGTGATACAGCCTTGGGAACCCAAGGAGAGGTTGCTATGAGTCGGATCCAACTCAATGACAGTGAGTTTTTTTTTGTTTGTGCAGTCATTTTTGAATTATCTTCAGGAAGATTTAGCCTGTGTGATATCAATGTATTGCTTGATAATTTCCACATTCTGTTGGGTCATCTTTCTTTG
>NW_006921944.1:1295886-1297305 GCF_000298275.1 Orycteropus afer afer | reverse complement strand
TTTTACTTGTCAACCTTGGGCCTTTCAGCCTCAGCAGCCAGAAGCTGTCTGAGTGAAGAAAAGCCTCTAGCTTCAGTGTGTTGGGAGTAGGAGGCAGAGCAGAAGCCCAAGGTAGAGGGGCTTTCGCCCAACCCCTAAAGCCTGGCACTTTGAACTTGGACTTAAAACCTCCAAATTGTAAGAGAATAAATCGCTGTTTGTTCAAGCCACCTCATTTGTGATATTTTCTGTTAGAACAGCACAGAGGTAACCAAAACAGGAACAAATATCAATCTCTTCCAATTAGTTGGCAGGCAGCTGTCTTCCAAATTTCTTGGCATAAATGAGTAAGCACCTACAGCCACTGCATCCATTTGCTAAAACATCTCAATGGGTAATCCATCAATTCCTGGAGCCTTGTTTTTTTTTTTTTTTTTTTTTTACCAATTCCTTTAGTGCAGCTTTGACTTCTTCCTTCAATACCATTGGTCCTTGATCATATGCTACCTCCTGAGATAGTGGAACATTAGCCGATTCTTTTGATAAAGTGAATCAGTGTATTCCTTTCATCTTCTTTTGATGCTTCCTGCATCATTCAATATCTTTGCTAGAGAATACTTCAATATGTAAACTTGAGACTTGAATATTTTCTTCAGTTCTTTCAGCTTGAGAAATTCTGAGTATGTTCTTCCCTTTTCATTTTCTAACTCCAGGTCTTTTCACATTTCATTATAATGCTTTATGTTCTTGAGCTGCCCTTTGAAATCTGTTTAGCTTTTTCATTTAATCATTTCTTCCATTCCCTTTAGCTACTCTCCAGTCAAGAACATGTTTCAGAGTCAGTTCTTATATGCATTCTGTTCTTTTCTTCTTTTCCTGACTCTTTAATTACCTTTTGCTTTCTTCATGTATGATGATCTTTATATCATCCTACACTCATCTGGTCCTTGGTTGTTGGTGTTCAGTGCATCCAATTTCTTCTTCAGTTATGATCTAAATTCAGGTGGAATATAATTAAAGTTATATTCTTGCTCTCATGGACTTCTTTTATTTTACTTCAGCTTCAACCTGGAATTGCATATGATCAACTGATAGTCTGTTCCTCAGTAAGCTCCTGGCCTTATTTTAACTGATGATGTTGAGTTTCTCCATCACCTTTTATCACAGATGTAGTCAATTTGATTCTTGTAAATTCTATCTGGTGATAGATACATAAATAGCCACCATTTATGTTGTTGAAAAAAAAAAGGTATTTGCAATGAATAAGTCATTGGTCTTACAAAATTTTATCATGTGATTTCTAGCAAAATTTCTGTCACCAAGGCCATATTTTCCAACTACCAATGATTCTTTGTTTCCAACTTTTGCATTCTAATCATCAATAATTATCCATACATCTTGATTGTTTATTTTGTCAATTTCAGAATGCAGATGTTGGTA
>NW_006921944.1:1293762-1295696 GCF_000298275.1 Orycteropus afer afer | reverse complement strand
CTAGTATATCAATCTTTGTATGTTCCATTTCATTTTTGACTATTTGCAATTTTCCTAGATTCATACTTTGTACACTCCATGTTCTGATTTTAACAGATGTTTGGAGCTGTTTCTTCCCATTTTGAGTTGTGTTGCTTGAGCAAATGAAGGTCCCTAAAACTTTACTCCATTCACATCATTAAGGTCAACTCTACTTTGAGGAGGCAGCTCTTCTGCAGTCATATTTTTAGTGCCTTCCAACCTGAGGCACTCACCTTCTAGCACTATATCAGACAATGTTTCATTGCTATTCATAAAGCTTTCCAGTAAAATTTTTACTCCACTGAAAACTTTACAAATAGTAGTGAAATATTATCTGATATATTACTGAATCTCCATGTTTGGGGCTAAATCATGCCTCCTGTGGTTGATATCAGTTTTCCAAGTGTCTTTTCTGGTCAGGCCAGCCCCTATTCACCAGTACAAATTTTCTGGTATGATCTAGAAGCCCTGGGTCAAGGCAACCCAATTACTCCAAGATTTATTTTTCCTGAGCCAATGATATATTCTCTAGAATTTATCTTACTTAGGGAGAAACAAAATCTTTTAACCCACAATGCCCTATGCCTAAAAATCAATTCTAGATAAACCTGTATGTGAAATACATATTCATAATACTTTTTAAAAAATTCTCTAGGGTAAGGACTAAGTGCTTTTTAAAATATAAAATACACTTAACATAAATTGCATGACTGATTAATTCTAACACATATATATTTAGAATATCATTCATCAAAGACACCACAAAGATAGTGAAAATATAAACCACAGCCTGGGAGAATAAATTATATATTGATATAGATATAGATATAGATAAAGACTAGTGGTTAAAAAAAATACAAGGCAACATAGAGGAAAAATGAAAAAAAAATTGATTAAATATTTTACAGAGAGGGAACAAAAATAGCCACTAAACCAGGGAAATGTAAATTAAAATAAGTAAAATACCACCACAAACTTACTGAGTGAGAAAAAATTTAGAAGGCTGAAAATACCATGTGTTGCTGAGGATGTGGTGGGAGTGTAAATTGGTATAAGAACTTTGGAAGGCAGTTTGGTATTATGTAATAAATCCACAAGTATGCAAAGCTTCTTATCCAGCAATTGTCGCTTCTTAATATACACTGCAAAGAAACCTACACATGTGCAACAGTATATATACAAGACTGATATTGGCAGCATTGTTATTAATAGGCCCAAAGTTAAAACATTCAAATTTCCAATAGAATTTGAATAAATTGTGTTCTATTCATAAAATATTCACCAATTAAAATGAATAAGGCACAGCTGCACACAATAACATAGATAGATTTTAAAAGCCTAATATTAAACACCAGATGTCAGACACAAAATAGTACATACAATATGATACCACTTAACATTGTTAAAAATAGGCAAAACTCTATTATTTAAGGATTTGTATATAGGAGTTCTGGTGGTATAGTGCTTAAGGCATTTGACTGCTAATGAGAATGCTGGTGGTTCAAACCCACCAGCCACTTTTTGGAAGGAAGACTGGGTAATCTACTTCTGTAGAGATAGCAACCCAGAAACCCAAAAAAGTTTCGCTATGAGTTAGATCTGACTTGACAGCAGCGAGGTGAGTTTTATATAGTTAAATATATATATATTTAAAGCACAAAGGAATGATGTTCAGAAAAAATATTGCTTACATCTAGGGAAACAGAAACCAAAATAACAACAAAAAAAAACCTCACTGTCATTGAGTTGAGTCTGACTCATAGTGACCCCTCCTTATATTTCCAAGGTGGTTTCTGTGTGCAAGTAGATTGCCCAATCTTCCTTCGGAGGAGTGGCTGGTGGGTTTGAACCACTAGGCTTCTGGTTAGCAGTCAAATGCCTTAGGCCCTACACCATTAGAACTCAAAGGAAGA
>NW_006921944.1:1283113-1293192 GCF_000298275.1 Orycteropus afer afer | reverse complement strand
GTGGCTGCAACAATCGCTCAAGTATAGCAAGGATTGTGACGCTGGCACAGGACCAGGCAGTGTTTTGTTCTGTTTGTACACAGTGTCACTATGAGTTGGAGCCGACTGCATAGCACCTAACAACAACAACAGGGGAACAGAGAGGTTTGCAACCTGGCAGGGGCCTATGTTTAGAGGTGGAGATATTTTTACATTGCTAGCAATTTTCTATCTTCTGCTTTCCTGGTGTTTACATGATTTTTACTTTATATTATTTCATTAAATTGCACATATATCTTTTATGCTATGTGTTAAATTTAATAACAGAAAAAAAGTTTAAAAATATCTCCCAATGACAGTTACCAACATTCAGTTCCAACACTTGTAGCCTGACACAACTCACACAAGCACACTTATTTCTTTCCTTTCCTTGTTTATATCTACTGTAATGCACAAGTTTGTAGTATCATTAGGGGTTTACATGCCACTGCCCTGCACTATGTCATTATCTTTCATAGTAAGGAACTACTCATTTTCCAGTTTTTATATTCAGTACCTACCACAGAATTTAGCACTTACTGGTGCTAAAATGTCTTTTAGTGAAAGATTGACCACACTATGGATATCTCCACTAGTCTGATAGGGCAGAACATTTTGATTATTTTCTATGTTATATTTTTCTCCTTTGTATACAAAAGTAAAACCATGCAATAAAAGATGGCTTCTCTACACAAAGGCTAAATGTAAATAATTGTAAAAGTATAACCCTTAAAGACTTGTAGCTATGACCATATTATTGTAATAATTTCCTTATTAAGGTCCTTTTAATAATGTCTCATATGAATAGTAAGTATCATTATTCCTAGTAAATAGAATGAAAAAAGAAGTGTTATTTATTTTCTATTTGTAGCAGTAAAGGCTGATGTCATATTTGTCCCAGTATGATTTGTAGAAAGAGGATATGGCTCAGAACTTGTGTCATTCCAGTCACTGGACATTCTGGTAAACAACAAGGAACATATAAAGAATCAATAGTTCTCAGGAGCAAACAATGTAGTCTCTCTCCACCAACTGCAGTTCATAATGAAAAATAAACAGCTTATTCACTGTTTTATATCAATTATATTAGGTAAAGCTGCTCTCCAAATGATAACCTCCAGTACAAGACTGCATAGTTGTTACAGCAGCATGGTACTGGCTCAACAGGAGACACATGAACCAGGGGAACAGAATTGAGAAGCCAGAAGTAAATCTACCAACTCATTGGCAACTTTATTTCAACAAAGGGTCAGAGCCCAATCAATGGAAAAAAATAGTCTTTTTAAAAATAGTGCTGGCAAAACTAGATATCCACTTGCAAAAAAATGAAGGAGTATCTATACCTCACACTGCGCACAAAAGTAACAAAAAATGTCTCAAGAACCTAAATATTAAAGCTAAACTTACAAAGTTCCTGGAAGATAATATGGGAAAAAAAACTAGAGGTCTTAAATTTCCATAAAAATAGTCTATCAAACACAACTAAAAATGCATTAATAACAGAATATAAATTAGATTACTGGGACCTTCTAAAACTAAATACTTATGCTCATCAAAAGACTTTACCAAAAGGTAAAAGAGAACCTACAGTATTGTAAAGAATCTTTGGAAATTATAAAGCTGACAAGGGTCTAGTCTCTGAAATATATAGAAAACTACAACTCAAGAACATAAAGATGAATAATCAAACAAAAAATGGGGAAAGAAGATGAACAGACATTTCACCAAAGAGGACATTCAGGAAGCCAACAAACACGTGAAAAGATGCTCGCAATCAGTAGTCATTAGAGAGATGAAAATCAAAACTAAAATTAAATGCTATAATACCCCTTCAAAAATGGCACTGATAAAAAAAAAAAAAAAAAACCATGAAACAGCAAATGCTGGCAAAGTTGGGGGGGTATTATAACTCTTACACACTGATGATGATATGGTAACATTTGTGGTACAATCACTATGAAAATTGGTATGGTGCTTCCTCAAAAAGCTAGAAGTAGAAATATTTTATGATCCAGCAATACTATTTCTCATATACCCAAGAGATATAAGAGTAATGACATGAACTGACACATCCACACTTACACTCATTGCAGCATTACTCACTATAGCAAAAAGATGTAAACTACTTAAATGCCTATAACAGATGAATGGATGAACAATTTGTGGTACACATATACAATGAAATACTACACAACTATAAAGAATAATGAAGAGTCTATGAAACATCTTATAACATGGATGAATCTGGAGGACATTATGCTTAGTGAAATAAGTCAATCACAAAAGGACAAATATTTTATGGTCTCATTATTAAAAATGCCAAAAAAGGTGTATACACAGAAAACAATGTTCTTTCATGGTTATCAAGGAAGGGAAGGGTGAGTGGATCACTTTCTAGGTAATAGACACTTGTTATTTTTGGTGATAGGAAGAGAAATACCAAATATGGGTGAAGTCTGTACAACTTGACCAGTTAATGAAGACACTAAAAAGTACATAAGAAAAAAGGACAATTTTGGTAAATGCTATAAGATATACAATTTTGAAAGAGTAATGAGAACCCAAGATATGTGTGTGGTTACACAGGTGGATGTGTATACATGTATGTATATAAGACAACATATGCAAGTATACATGAGTGCACATACAGGTGTAACTTGTAATATGTACACACTTGTTTGTGTGCACTGCATATATATTCATATATATACTAAAGCACATAGGGAAAAAACCTAAAAAGTCTCTTGAGACATCCAAAGAACTCACAGGATTAATTTGCTGGGTTAAAATTTTGGAGCCACAGTCTCATGGGACAACTCAATCAATTGGCACAACACAGTTCATAAAAATAATGTTCTACATTTTATTTTGGTGAGTAGCATCTGGGGTATCAAAAGCTTCTGAGTGGTTATCAAAGATACAGTTATTAGTCTCCACTCATCTGGAACAAAAGAGAATGAAGGAAACTAAAGTTCCAAAGAAGAATAAGACAAATAATCCAGAAGATGAATAGCCCACGTGAACCACAGCCTCTTCTAGGCTGAGACAAGAACTAGATGGTACCCAGTTACCTCTACTGACCATTCTGACCATGGACACAATAGAAAGTTCAGATAGAATGGAAGAATAATGTAGAACAAAACCCAAATTTCTAAAAAAGAAATAAAAATAAAAATACAATAAAATAAATAAGCCAGACTTACTAGACCAATAGAGACTAGTGGAACCCCTGAGACTATCATCCTAAAATACCCTTTGAATTTGGAACTGAAGCTACTTCTGAAGGTCACCTTTCAGCCAAATACTAGATTGGCTTAAAAATAAACAATATCACCTGAAGTAATGTGTGTGCTCCCTTAAACAATTAACTATATGAGACCAAATGATCAAAGTTTACCCAAAAGCAAAGATGAGAAGGCAAGGAAGGAAAGGAAGCTATATAAATGGAAATAAAACAAACAGAAAAGAAATAATGAGAATGCTCACACATTGTGAAAACTGTATAACAAATATCATGGAACTATTTGTATGAAAACTATTAACAGGGAACCTAACTTGCTATGTAAAGTTTCACCTAAAGCACAGTAATTTGTTTAAAAGATCGTACAATTTATTCTAATCATTGATTACAAAACATTCTTTTGGGTGAAATTTTGCACAATGTTTCAGAAACCACAAAAGTAATAAAATAGTATTACCCTGGCTAAAATTATAAAAATGTAAATCCAGTCACAGATTTAAAAAAGAGAGAAAGAGTGAAGAAAAATAAATGAATGACTCACAGAAACCACAAAGATCTCTAGTCATAAAAAATATGAATAAAAAAGTTCTTTATCACATAAAGAATGTTAAAAGAAAAGAATTTTAAATTTTAAAATTGCAGAATGTTACTTTGGGGTTGATTTAGGATTAACATTGATCAATGTCAATTACGTGTGTTATTTTCTAATTTAATTCACTGTTTCTAAGAAATAAGCATGAAACCTTCCATTCAGACCATTTTTCAATTTATTTTCTTCTTTAAAATACTTTTTATAAATTGACACAATTACTATAGAATTCACCAAGTTGTATTTGATTTTCTAAATCATATTCTTATCCTACAGATCATTCCCAATTTCCAAAATCTGTATTGTGGATTCTTAAGCATGCACTTGACACCTAAACCAGTTGAACATTCTGGGAAAAGATTGTGAGCGTGTCTTTCTCTATGTGGTGCAATGCTGCCATCTACAGATATGATTGCACATTTCCACATGGTACTCTGAAATTATTCCACACACATACAAGAAAAGATGCATTTCTTATTTTAATTCCTTAAATTGTAGATATGCTTATTATTTCAGATTACAATAAATTGTAAAAACAATTAATTCCACTTACATAGCACAGAAATGCTATATGCAATCCATGCATTTATAACGCTGTGAGTTCCATTCCTATGCCTAAAGACAGAACAAAATTCCTAGAACTGATATCGTATTTTGATGTTTTGGTGGAAAAAAATAAAATGGAATAAGTGTATGATATTGGCCTTCCCACAAGGAGCTTAAAATGAAGCTAAACTTAGAAAGTAACACAGATAAAATAATTAGAAATTGATTGCTAAATTTTGTGACTAGACTTTAAGAGCAAATACTCTTTATAATGAAGATGTGGGAAAAGGATATTTGCAGATTCTAGATATTGGTATCTTCTATCCTTTAATTCCCATACCGCCTCACTCTTTGAGGGAATGTTTAACTGAGCCACACCCAGGTTAATCAGTTTACCAAGGTTCAAACCTACCAGCTACTCCTTGGAAGGAAGGTTGGGCAATCTTCTTCCACAGTGATGTTGTTGTTGTTGTTATGTGCCGTCGAGTCAGACCCTACTCATAGCAACCCCTCCTTGGGTTTCCGAGGAAGTATCACTATGGAAGTAGATTGCCCCATCTTCCTTCCGAGGAGTGACTGGTGGGTTTGAACCACCAGCCTTCTGATTAGTAGTCAAATGCTTTAGGCACTACGCTACCAGAGCTACCTCCATAGTGATACCACCTTGGAAACCCAAGGAGGGGTCACTATGAGTTGGATCCATCTTCACAGCAGTGGGTTTGATTTTTAGGTCACACTGCTAACAGTGGAAGGGTAAGGATTCAAACTCTTGTCTCTAACCTCAAGGTCAATTCTCTTTCCAATATATCACAACCATAAGCCCCAAGGGCTAGCCTCCACAGCTTTAATTATGGGAAAGGGAATCTAACATTCTCATTTTTCTACTAGGGTGACTCACAGAAAGTGGTTTCTATGTAGCTTTAAAATATGCATTATTACACACCAACTGTTGAGCTCTGCTGCACCGGATGTTTTTCTTGCAAAGACATACTATAAAAATTGCAATAAATCCAAGAAACAGCTGGCTGCTGTATGAAGGCATATAAATGACTAAGCAGTTAATTATCTTCCTCTTGATTTTTATACTGGGTGAAGTCTCCCTTTCTTAAAAGAGACAAAATAGGCCATGAGTGACCTCAACTGAGTGTGTCTTTTTCTCTTCTGAAACTAAATTCATCACAATTTCATACTCCTCTAACTCATTTTATGTGTCTATATAGCTCATAGCTTCCCTAATGGATAATTAGGTCCTTCAATGAAAGGATCATCTCTTATAAGTCTTATGTAGCCAGTCATTAATGGACTAATTTAACAGATATTTTCCATTCCCTGCCTAATGTAAGTCACAGCAGAGGAGATACAAATGTGTACAAAATAAACTCATTCCTTGCCCTCAAAGAGCTTACATGAGCAGAAGGATGTGTACTGTGTGATGATGCAGTAAATATATGCATAAATTACACACAGTAAGTCATTGCTTAATATTTATTAAATGAAGTCTTCTCACCATCTTAGCCCTATTGATCTTTCCCTCTGATCTCTGAGCACTTACATTATGCAATATTATCTAGCTGGGTAGATTTCCTGAGGAGTGGCATCTGTTATACTCCTTTGCTATCCTGATATAGTCAATAAAGTGCTCAACAAGTATTTTGTAATGTGTTTGTGGTAGTGGAGAAAGTGAGGTGAGGGGTGAGGTAACAGATAAAAGCAGGAGGAAGAAAACAAATAAAAGAAAATGCAAAAGAAAGAAGGATTTCATTAAATCACTCTTTCGCTTTTAGAAAAATAAAACATCTCTAGCTTGTGGAAAAAAAAGTTCTATCTAAGTGAAAATCAAACTGAAACAATGGGAAAATGCACGTCCAGATGGAGGCACTAGTCTCTTTTCATTGTCAAGAAACTGGATTCCATGCTAGGAGGTGAGGCATTGCTGGAGCCTGAGCCCAGAGGACCTGTATCCTTAACCTGTATCCTTAACAGTGGCTGAAGGATAGATACCTCATGCTCACGTAGGACTTGTCTCCTGATGTCCATTACCTTGGGTTACAAGATTTATATGTAAAGTGCTTTTGCATATCATACCACTTATATCAGCACTTTGCATATCATATCACTTATATTAGCTTTTTGTGTGTGTGGACACGATGCCATAAAAATACAAATAAAGACTTCAAGGAAAGAAATGAAGATGGGGAGTGAACAGAGTTATACAGTTTTGTCTCACCTACTTGCAAAGAACAATGACTGCATGTTCTGGGCTGCTGTGATCTCTTTTTTTAAATGAAGATGGGGCCCTTTCAGTCATTTTATTGTACATTCATTTCAGTTGGTCTTTTAAAATTAGCATTGAAGGCAATTGTTAATTTTCAACTTAGCACTTAAACAGCTCTGTAAACAGTTAGAATCCAAGCAATGTCTAGAATATTCTTGAAGTTGTCCAAGAAAAGTAGACCCCACATGTTTGCCACCCTCACATACAATGGTACCCAGTAAACAAATAAGGCGGTAGTAGGATACAAGCAATCACAAACAATTTCATTCCAACAAAAACCTGTGAATAAATTTTAATACAGTATTATTTTTGTAAAAATATTGTGTATTATGATATCAGGCTCTATTTTCTCTTATAAACAAACAAAAACCCACTGCCACTGTATGGATTACAGCTCAAAGAAACCTCCAATGGGTTTCCAAAGTCGTTAATCTTTACAGAAGTTTATTTCCTCATCTTCCTCTCGCAGAGCAGCTGGTGGGTTTGAACCACCAAACTTCTAGATAGCAGCCAAATGCCTTACCTACTATGCCACCAGAGAACCTTTTGTCCCATGTACACTCTTGAAAATGAACTTACAAAGCCCATAAATGGTAGCTATATGTGAATATATATTTGTATGTATAGTGAGATATAGCGGCAGCTATCGGTACTAACTAGAATGCTCCACAAAAGCGAGGATGGTGAGACTTTTGCTCACATACTTTGAACATATTATCAGGAGGGACGAGTCCCTGAGAAAAGACACCATGCTTGGTAAAGTAAAGGATCGACAAAAAAGAGGAGGACCCAATGAGATGTACTGACACAGTGTCTGAGATAATGGGCTCAAACATGGCAACATTTATGTGGATGGCACAGGATCAGAGAGTGTTTTGTACTATTGTACCTAGGGTCACTATGAGTTGGAACTGACTCAATGGTACCTAAATACAACCAACAAATATGTAGTAGAATTTCAAGGGTTCTTATAAGTAACCCTAAAAGCTATATTAAAATTTTCAATTAAGATGATATAAAAACATCAGTTTAAATATTGACTATCTTTATGAAAGCAATCTATGTGTTGATAGGATATAACTTTTGGGTGAGGAGGTAAATATTTTAAATCCTGGATAATCTGACCCTCAGAAACTCTCTACTTATTTTTTATATTAATGCATTTTTTAAATTAGTCAGATTATTTCTAATTTGAAAAATCTTACCTTCACCAAAAGAG
This sequence comes from Orycteropus afer afer, assembly GCF_000298275.1. Lineage (NCBI taxonomy): Eukaryota > Metazoa > Chordata > Mammalia > Tubulidentata > Orycteropodidae > Orycteropus > Orycteropus afer. The sequence continues at coordinate 1,285,304 of NW_006921944.1, read as the reverse complement.
TACATATTAGAGAAATTGCAATGACATCAGTGCTTGGTACCTTCTTTATATGTCACTCTTCAAATCCTGTACTTGCTAGATATTACCTGCCTCCTTCTCCCTCCCCACATCCACACCTGGCTGAAAACATGAGGACCTTTCTGTTATTGACCCAACTGGATCCTGGATCACCTCTCCTTGGCACCACCCACCCAGGGGCACAATGCTGTTCTGTTCTGCAAATGCTCTTGACTCTGATGAGGTCTGGAGGTTCTCTCTGTCATGCTAAATAAGAATCAGAGACTTGGCAGTCCAATGCATGGCCACCTCTGTACCATACCACAGCAGCAGCAATCTTGGCAGCCAGTCAAAAGCTAATGAAAATTTCAACAGCACAAAGCTTCTCTCAGAGCTCCAGAGAAGCAAGAGAGCTTTCAGCGGAATCATAACAGGTGCATCAAAGCAATCTGAAAGGAAGGAAAAAACAGGCTGCCCGAGCCTAGCAAAAAATAAAAATTATGAAAAATAAACATGCACACAAAAACTCTGTTTTATATGTGTCAAAAACCTCTTTTCAACATTCAACAAGTAACTGCAAGAAGATCAAAATGGAATTGTACAAACTGAAAAAGGTCATCAATATAAGAACTTTTTCAAGTTTCAAGAACAAATATACATATGTGCTGTCTGAAATGTCTTTGGAATTTCTGCTTAAGTCCTAGGAATTTGGCAGCTATATCTTACTGGTCTTATGCTACTAAAATATATATTTTACCAAGCAAAATATATGAGAGACAATGAATACAGCCTTCACTTGGACTTTTCATTTATCGACAGCAACTCATAGAGGTTAAAATTTTTATAACAATAAATTCTTGAGAAGGAGCTCTGGTAGCATAGTGCCAAAGGCTGGTTGTTCAAACTCACCAGCCACTCCTTGGAAAGAAGATTGAGCAATCTACTTCTGTAGTGATGCCGCCTCAGAAACCCAAAGAAGGGTTGCTATGAGTCGGATCTGACTTGAGGCAGTGACTTTTTTTTTTTTTTTTTTTTTGGAAACAACTATTTTATAAGAAAGACATTGATAAATTTCCAACTCCTGTCCCCTTTCTGCTATTGTTCCATTATTCCAAGAATTAAGTGATTGAGAATATTGATTTAACAGAAATTGAAACAGTTACCCTCTCCATCTTTTAGTAATAGGAAAGAGAAGTACAAAAGGGGCAATAAAGCACAGAATAGGAACTCAAATGGCATACGAAATTGTGGAATACTGACAGTATACTAAAATACATAAACATGTATTGGAAGAAATGGGAAAATTAGAAGAGGACAAACTGAATCTTAAGGCCAATTCCACCACTAGATTTAAATCTGGACCAGTTATTTAAGTTTTCTGGATCTGTTTTCCTGTTTTAAAAACGGAAGTAATAATACACACTTTAACAACTTCACAGGTTTGTAACAGAGAATAAATTAGCTAGTGTTAAAGTATTTCATATATATACATATATATATGTGTATATATATAAACCATATTTTGTTTTTTCCTGTTTTTTTTTCATATCTCAGTCATGTTATTTTATTCTACAGTTTCAAAGCACCACAAATCCAAATATTTTCTAACAAATGTTAGAAAACAGGAGCATGCAAATATAGAGGACACAATTTCACAGTTTGAAGAAATAAGACAGGAAGATATAACAGACTCTAAAACAAAGACGTTTTTATATCTACAACTTGGACTTCTGCAGGCATTAGTTTAGTCTGTGCTAGTTAATTTCATCTTTGGTAGCACATTCATAAATATTTTCTTCATTGAAAGTACAGATCATTCCATTTCAGCCTATAAAGTAAGCTTTCAGGTAGCCTTCCAGTTTATTCAGTCTGTCTGAATATATTTTATTTCACATGATGCAGTAAACCATCGCAGAGCATCTGATCTGACTCATTTACATTATAACTCCACATTGTGGTTATACGAGAAAATCTTCCAAGATAACATGTCTCAATGTGTATGTAGACATTTGCATTGATGTAGTGACATCATTTAGGAAAGCTATTATCAATGTGCAATCACTTTTTATATGTTGTTGTTGTTGTTATGTGCCGTCGAGTCAGACCCAACTCATAGCAACCCCTCCTTGGGTTTCTGAGGCAGTATCACTATGGAAGTAGATTGCTCAACCTTCCTTCTGAGGAGTGGCTAGTG
>NW_006921944.1:1280984-1281956 GCF_000298275.1 Orycteropus afer afer | reverse complement strand
CTACAAGAAACACACCTTACAGACAAAGACAAAAATAGACCAAAAGTCAAAGCTTAGGAAAAGGTATATGAAGCAAATGGCAACCAAAAAAGAGCAGGAATGGAAATACTAATTTCTGATACAATAGACATTAAGACAAAAACCACCATAAGAGAGAAGGAAGGACATTATATAATGATTAAAGGATCAATTGAAAAAGGAAAGATAACCATAATAAATATTTATGGATCCAATGAAAGAGCCCCAAAATACATAAATCAGAGTTTTACAGAATTGAAAAGGCAAATAGATGACTCCATAGTCATAGTAGGAGACTTTAATACACCACTTTCAATGAAAGACAGAACTGGAAAGAAACTCAAAAAAGACAGAAGAGCTAGAAAATGCAATCCACTGACTTGACCTTATAGACATTTAAGAGCACTTCACCCAACAACAACACAATAAACATTCTTTTCCAGTGCACATGAAACATTCTCCATAATAGACAGTATGTTAGGCCATAATGCAAGCCTTCATAAATTTAAAAACATTGAAATACTGCAAAGCATGTTCTCAGATCACAATGCTATCAAGTTAGAAATCAACAATAGGGAGATCAATGGAAAAATAGCAAACACATGGAAACTGAACAACACCCTCCTCAAAAACTACAAGAAATAATATAAGAAATAAAATAATGGATAATACAAGAAATAAAAAAATGAAATTAAAAATTCCTTAAATCAAATGAGAATGAAAACACTAATTACCAAAATCTTTGGGACACAGCAAAAGCAGTGATTAGTGCCAATTTATAGCAATCAATGCACACATTAAAAGCAGAAAAAGCCAAAATCAACACCTTAATCCAACATCTCCAACAATTAGAAAAAGAACAGCAAGAAAGCCTACAGTCACCAGAAGAAAGGATACAATAAAGATTCGAGGAGAAATAAATGAAACAGAAAATAGAAAGAAAATAGAAAAAAT
>NW_006921944.1:1264990-1266345 GCF_000298275.1 Orycteropus afer afer | reverse complement strand
AACAACAACAACAACAACATAACTGTGTGAGGCATTTTCCTAAGATAAAATTTTATAGACATATATGCTTTACTAGTTTTGTTTCTCTAAAGGACACACTCTAAGACAAAGACTAAGGTATGACTAACCCAACCCATGGTATTTTCAATCATCTCATATGCATATGAAACTGGACAATGGATAAGGAAGACTAAAAAAGAGATGATTCTTTTGAATTGTGGTGTTGGCAAAGAATACTGAAGATACCATGTACAGCCAGAAGTAAAAAGAAATCTGTTCTGGAAGAAGTACAGCCAGAATGGCCCATGGAAGCAAGAACAGCCAGACTTTGTCTCACCTACTTAAGTCATGTTGTCAGAAGGGACCATTCCCTGGAGAAGGATATCATGCTTGGTAAAGTGGAGAGTCAACAAAAAAAAGGGAAGACCCTATACAAGATAGATTGATACAGTGGCTGCAACAATGGGCTCAAGTTTAGCAAGTATTGTGAGAATGGTGCAGGACTAGGCAGTGTTTTATTTTCTTGTAAATATGGTTGCCTCAGCCTCAAAGGATAGGACCATGGCCAACTGATGGCACTTACTAACAACAACAACAATGATTAATGATCATGAACATTACTTCATCTGTATCTTTTTTTTTTTTTTGGTGAAGTGTCTGTTCATGTCTTTGACCATTTTTAATTGGGTTGTTTGTCTTTTTGTTGTTGAGGTGTTGAAGTTTTCTACACATTTAGAGATTAGTCCTTGTCAGATATGTCATTGCCAGAAAAATTTCCCCAATCTTCATTTTATTGTTTTGTAGAAGTCTTCGGAAGAAAATGGACATTTAATTTTTAGGAGGTCCCAGGCATCTAGTTTATCTTCTGCTCTTTTTTATATTTTTAGTTATGCTTGATAAACTATTTATGCTATAAATTAGGACCCCTAAGTTTGCTCCTATTTTTTCTTCCATGATCTTTATATCTTTAGAATTTACATTTTGATCTTTGATCCATCTTGAGTGAGTTTTTTAATATAACGTGAGATATGGGACTTGTTTCACTTTTTTGCAAATTGTGGTAGCTAAGGTTGTGTGTCAACTGGGCTGGGCCTGCTTGAGTGACTGGGCAGCTGGTAGTAGTTATTCCCCATGATGAGACTGGCAATCAGCTCCTTGGTGGGATCTACCACAAGCAGCTTAGTAGCTGCTTTAGGGATGTGGTCTACTTCCTGTATATAAGCAAAAGCTTTGGGAATGGTGTTTAGTTTATGGCATGCTTGGACCCTGCATGTAGCCGAGTCATTGTTCAGCAGCCTGTCATGCTTTGCTGACCCTGGGACTTTCAAAGGACTTGAATTAGTGGCTTGTCATGT
>NW_006921944.1:1261245-1263100 GCF_000298275.1 Orycteropus afer afer | reverse complement strand
AAACACTCCACGGTCTTGTGCCAGCTCAACAATTCTTGCTGTATCTGAGCCCATCATTGTAGCCACTGTGTCAATCCATCTTGTAGCGGGCCTTCCCCTTTTTATTTGACCCTCACTTTACCAAGCATGAAATCCTTCTTCAGGGAATAGTCGCTTCTTACAACATGACCAAAATAGGTGAGACGAAGTTTGGCTGCTCTCTCTTCAGGGAGCATTCCAGCGACACTTCTTCCAGGACAGGTTTGTTAGTTCTTTTAGCAGTCCATGGTATTTTCAGCATTCTTCACCAGCACCACAACTAAAAACATCAACTCTTCTTCAGTCTTCATTATTCATTATCTAGCTCTCACATGCATATGAGGCATATATGCCAGGCATACCTTAATCTTCAAGGAGATATTTTTGCTGTTCAGCACTTGAAAGAGGACTTTTGCAGCCAATTTGTCCAGTGCTATACATCATCTGATATGTTGACTTCTGCTTCTGTTGGTGTTGATTGTAGGATCAAGTAATATGAAATCTTTGACAACATCAATGTTTTCTCCATTTATTGTGATGCTGCTTATCAGTCCAGTTGTGAGGATTTTTGTTTTCTTTATACTGAGGTGTAATCCATATTGCAGACTGTAGTCTTCAATCTTCATCAGCAAGTGCATCAAGTCATTCTCACTTTTGGCAAGCAAAGTTGTGTCATCAGTGTATTTCAGGTTGTTATTGAGTCTTCCTCCTATCCTGATGCCATGTTCTTCATATAATTTTCTCAGATTATTTGCTCAGCATACAGATTGAATAAGTATGGTGAAAGGATACAGCCCTGATGCACTCCCTTTCCTGTTTTAAACCATGCTATGTCCCCTTGTTCTGTTCAAATGACAGTCTCTTTGTCTTTGTACAGGGTCTTCATGAGTATGATTAAATGTTCTGGAATTCCCATTCTTCTCAAAGTTATCCACAATTTGTTATGATCCACACAATCAAATGCTTTTGCATAGTCAATAAGACACAAGTAAACATCTTTCTGGTATTTTTTCCTTTCAGCTGATTCATCTGACATCAGCAATGATATCCTTCATTCCATATCCTCTTCTGAATCCAGCATGCATTTCTGGAAATTCTCTCTCAATATACTGCTGCAACTCTTTTGAATTATCTTCAGTGAGATTTTACTTGCATGCAATATTAATGATAATGTTCAATAATTCCCATATTCTGTGGCATCACCTTTCTTTGGAATGGGTACAAATACGGATCTCTTCCAGTCAGATGGCAAAGTGGCTGTCTTCCAAATCTCTTGGCATAGCCAAGTGAGTGCCTCCAGCATGGCTTCCATTTATTGAAACATCTCAGTGGGTATTCCATCAATTCCCAGAGCCTTGTTTTTCACCACTTCCTTCAGTGCAGCTTTGACTTTTTCCTTCAATACCATTGGTTCTTAATCACATGCCAATTCCTAAAATGGATGAACATCAACCAATTCTTTTTTACAGTGACTCTATGTATTCCTTCCATCTTCTTTTGATGTTTCTTGCATCATTCAATATATTGCCCATAGTATCTTTCAATATCACAACTCGAGGCTTTAATTTTTTTTATTCAGTTCTTTAATTCATATATATATTCATTCATGTATATATCAAAAAACAAACAAACAAAAAAAAAACTCACTGCTGGCTAGTCAGTTATTGGGCACTCCTTGACCCCTCTTTGGGTTTCTGAGGTGTTATCTCTATGGAAGTAGATAACCCAGTCTTCCTTCCAAGGAATGGCTGGTGGGTTTGGACCACCAGACTTCTGGTTAGCAGTCAAATGCCTTAGGCACTATGCCTCCAGAGCTCCCTCATATATATGTGTTGTT
>NW_006921944.1:1258191-1261060 GCF_000298275.1 Orycteropus afer afer | reverse complement strand
AACTATGTGTTTGGGTCATACACATTCTGCTCTAAAAAAGCAAAAGTAGAGGTAGGAGATGGAAATGTATATGTGGGAAGATGAACTCAATTATTGTAACATAGTCTAAGGAAAATCAGGAAATGTTAATAAACTTCAATATAGCTTAGCAATTCATCTAATCCAAAATTTTTTTTGATTATGTATATTTTTTCTCCAATGGAGCCACAACCAACAATGCAATTAAAATTTCAACTAGTCAAATGTCAAGTCAGTGGACAGGTTACTTACAGTTTTGACACTTAGAAAAGCAAGGCACAGAAAAAGTGAAAGGACTATCACTTATTTGTTAACCAAACGTAGTGTCAGGAGAAACTGTATTCATCATCAGCTGTCAGTCATAGGGTAGTTTTCTGTTATTGGAAGCTTCTGCAGACAGCATAATTACTATAACTAAACTGCAGTGGATTTAAAATACTTTAGTAGTAGTTAAAATCACTGTTGAATAACTGACAGGAAAGCATGGGATAAAAGGTGCAAAATTATCAGTGAATTACTTCACATATAAAATATCTTCTCATGCTCAAGTATCATACCATAGTAAATTAAACAGTTACAGAAACTGATGTGGACTTACTCATGTTCTTTGGTTATATAAAAGACCATACTCTTTTTAATAAATAAATAAATAAATAAAAGACAATATCGTTCAGAGAACACAGTTCTTATGTTGATATAACCATACTTACATAATTTATTCTAAAAAGTTTTTCAACACACTCATCTATACTTTCTAGTCATTCTTCTAACAAAAAGTTACAGAAGGCTTCTCTGTGTTAAAGGAGCTCTGGTGGAATAGTGGGGAAGGCATTTGGCTGCTGACCAGAAGGTCAGTGGTTCAAATCCACCAGCTGCTCTGTGGGAGGAAGATGAGGCAATCCACTTCCATAAATATGTACAGCCTTGGAAACCTAAAGGTAGTCACTATGAATCAGAATCGACTCAAGGGCAGTGAAATTTTCTCTGTTTTAGGCCAAAACTGGTAAACTAAGTATTGACATACAAAGATATAAAACAAAGCACTGGCTCCAAAGTATTTTACTGTCAGGTAGAATGTTTTGTTTAGTTGTATTTTCATAAGGGGAACTATCATGTCACATTCTAAGTAGAAGTATTAAGGTTACCACTCTGAAGAATTTAGATGTGAGGTTCCAGTAAGAATTAAGTTTCAAAAACCCACTGTAACAGTGTACTATCTCATGGGCAGGAATACAATATTATGTGGGCATAATAAGTATTTTCAGTTTCCTTTTCTATGTTAGCTGATCTAAACTTCTTTTTGTGCTGTCTCTCTCTTTGAATCTCATAGATAGTGAAAAGCTGTCATGAGGCAATGAGATTTCCAACAGGCAGGTAAGAGTATATAGGCTAGGAAATTGTAGGAGAACTCAAAAGCATCTCTGTGATCAATGTCAACTCAAAGGAGCAAACAGATCTGGGTTCCCAGTAGATGGAACATATCAAAACCCAAAATAATGGCAAAGATGGGAAGGCACAAGTGAATCAGGTCTAGCATTCTCTTCTTTCTTCTCTATTGCATTTATTCCTTGTGAGCTATTACATTATGTCTGAAGTCATGGAAAAGCATAACTCAGGCCTATAACTAAAGTTAGCTAAGCCTTTGGGAGGAAGAAGAGTAGGGATAGATTCTAAAATGTATATATGCCTTAACACATCATCCACAATTCTTTTTTTTTTTTTTTTTCTGTAGAAAGGTTTATCCTTAGTAGGCTACAGAGAATAGGTTACGTGATTCACTGGTGTTGAACAATCTTGAATTCAGATTTTCTAATCTTTGTCCCATGGTATACTAGTCCCATAAGATATCATGCAGAAATGTTTTGTTACCAAATATGCTCAGGAAACAGTGAACTGTACAATTGACTCCAAGGGATTCATTGGGCATTGCTCTATTATTTGCTTTGAGAAATCTTGCTGATAAGAAATGAAAATGCAATTAATATATATTTTTTTTATTAAATAAATCATCTTCAATATTATTTGAAACTTGTATTTTTCTTGTTGCTTTTCTGAATATCTCCCAAAACAATTGTTGGAAAGAATTATTTTAATGATTGATTTCCACTTGACTGACCTGCATTTATATTCATGTTTATAATGTTTAGTTATAAATCCATAGCTAGTGCTTTTATGGTTATTCACTAAAATGCATAACATTGTTGTCTCTCAAAATCACTTTTATTATCACTAGTAATTAAAATAAGTTTGCCTAGTTTACACTAGGTGAGAAACACAAGGAAGTAAAATGATTAGTTCTTAGATCACTTAGGAATCAGAGGTAAACGTAAGTAGCAGAAAAAAAAATTATTGGTAATTCTAGAATTATTTTCCAAAGCACAGAGATGCCTTATTTTTTACTATTTGGCTAAGGGCACTTATAACCATTTTCCTAGAAAAGAAGTCCCTCTCCATCAACAGGCATCTCTATGTGTGTGTGTGTGTGTGAGTCTGTGTCCATTTCCTTTATTTATCATTTTTAATAGCATATTAATTTGTATAGGGATCTCTGGTGGTATAATGTAAGCTCCTATTTTTACATGGAATGAAATTTAGGTGTACTTTCTGATATTTGAAAAGGAGTTCTGGACTGATCATAACCCTGTTTAGGTAACTTCTATATGTTGATATTATACTAATATAAATAAAATCTAATGATTCTCAAGAGTTAGTGGTTAAATCTTGGAAACCTGATGAAAATAAAAATTAACTGGGTCACCCCCAAGGATTCACTATCTGAGTTTGGAGTAGGACTTAGGAATCTATATTCTTAATAAACTCTCTGTGAATATGACAGAAGTTGGTTTGAGAA
>NW_006921944.1:1251225-1252541 GCF_000298275.1 Orycteropus afer afer | reverse complement strand
AGTGAAATACAATTCCTTAATTTGGAAAATAAATCTTAAATTTTCCCTTCCTATATCTCCTAAGCATATGTATAAATATCAAGGAATTAAAAGAAACAGCAAAGATTCTTTACCTATAACTGTACATACAAATACCAATAATTGTACATGCAAAACTTCTCCTCACCTCACATTTTTTAGCTTTAGATTTAAATATTTTCAGCTTTTTCACATGGGAGTGGAGGTTATGATTTTGGGGTGAGTGATGGAGGAAGGTGTAAAGCTATACTATGAATATATTTTAAAATGTAAAAAAGTAGATCTCACTCTATCTTCCCTCTCTCATCATTTTTTTTCAAGCCACCCTTCCCTCTGCCCAGTCTGTGGCAGAAGAGAGAAAGAGATGTGAATGCCCTATGCTGAGCCATGTGGTTGGTTCAGAGAAGTAGCATTCCCTCCAAGCTCTAGTATAATCCATCATGAAACAGAAGTCAGCAGTGTGCTTTCACTCTGCTCATTCCACTATCCGACATCTGTGAGAGAAAACAGATGGCCCTTCTTTGAGCCTGGCCTACCAGGTACAGTGTTGAGATTTCATCTCCTTCCCCTCAGTTCCCTCAACCTGAGTGAAAGTTGACATGTCTTCATCTCCAGTAAAATCTCAATGTAACAGGCAAGTCTTTCTTGGACTTTTGCCTTCCTAATCCTGCCTTTCTTAGGGACTCAAGATGCCATAATGGCTTATTATCCTAATGTGTTATATAATGATTAAAATATTCTCAAGAGATAATTCTAGGCATCAAAACAATATTAAAATTAGCAGAATAATCAGGATAAATTTGAATAGGAAGAAAAATAATAAAATAACTCATCTTATTTTAATTCACCGAGCTTTCATTTGATGGCTAACAGCAACTAATAGTATAGAGTGTGTATCAGTTAAATAAAACATTAGCCTTAAGCAAGAAGTGCCAAGAAATTTTTCTAAATGATTTGTCATGACAGCTGCTTGGTGAAGACTGCGGAAAAAAAATCAGTGTCATAATTGTAAAAGGTGTGTTGGCATGTTGGATTGGCAGTGGAAGTAGGGGGAATAAATATCCATGCCTTAGTACAAACAATGCTGTGTTGTTGTTATGTGGCGTCGAGTGGGGCCTGACTCATAGCGACCCCTCCTTGGGTTTGCGAGGCAGCATCACTATGGAAGTAGATTTCCCAACTTTCCTTTCAAGGAGTGACTGGTGGGTTTGAAGCGCCAGCCTTCTGGTTAGCAGCCAAATGGTTTAGGCACTATGCTACCAGAGCTCCTAGTACAAATAATACATATAACAATATTG
>NW_006921944.1:1248966-1250395 GCF_000298275.1 Orycteropus afer afer | reverse complement strand
TTTTTTTTTTTTTTTGTTACATGTAAGTTAAGGAGCTTTGGTGGCACTGTGGTTAAGACATTTGGCTGTCAACCCAAAGGTTAGCAGTTTGAACCTACCAGGCACTCCATTGGAGAGAGATGAGGCAGTCTGCTTTCGTAAAGATTCATGACCTTGGAAGCCCTATGAACCAGTTCAACTCTTCTGTAGGGTGGCTATGAGTTGGAATCAACTCAGTAACAGTGGGTGTGGTTTAGGTGTATTTAAGTTGGTTTACTCTTACTTTTATGTTCAGTTGTTCACTTAGTCTTCACAATAAACTAGTTGGAAAAAGGCCCCCTTTTATGAATGAAAAAACGCAGACTCAATGTACAGGTAACTTGCCTAAATAACTCATTTGTCAAATATAAGAGACAGAATTTGTTCCATGTCTTCTAAGTCCAGAGCTTTTTCCTTGCTACCATGCTAATACTCAGTACAGCCTGCTATGGCTTATCATAATTGAAATACTGGTCTAGAAAGGCTAATATGTAAATATACAAATAAATAGTTCTGTGTTTGAATGATGGTATACTTATTTCTTATGTTATAGGGTCATCTTCTTAATCTGTGCCTATGGAGTCAAAGCTGAAAACATATCCAAAGTGGGAGTCCACTTGTTTTGGCAGGTGGTATGCCCAAAGGCCTCCCGGTGGAACTTTGCTACTTAGGGATTTAGAGTGTAGAGTCTGGGATCAGATTGCTGATTCAAATACTGGCTAAAAAGACCTACTAAGTATGTGACTTAGGACACATAAGGTCAGCAATCTGCACAATTGTCTCTACCATGAAATGTTACCACAATGCCTAGTTCATTGGAAGCATTTAATAAATGTTAGTTATTAGAAATATTTCTCCAGCTGTGGTTATGTGACATTGGAAATTGTGACACGAAGATATAAGGCAATTAATCACTTTACCTCTGCTCTATTGTTTGTAGACCATCAATTTGATTTTAGTCCTCAGCTACATAGTACAATCCATAATCTCAGAGATATATTTCTTTGGGACAGCCAGAAAATTTGCTCAGAGGGGAACACCATATATAAGGAGCACAAGAAAGAACTGTGCCAAAGAAAATTATTAACACTGTGTAAAATTTGATCTAATTCAAGCCAACACAAAATTGAAAACTCTAAAATGTGCTCACAATGTCAGATGGATACTTTTTTTTTTAAGAAAAAAAAATCAAACAAAACAAGCAGTCTTATTTCTGAAGAAATACACACATACATACACACACACACACACAGGTGTGGATGTTACAGGGTTTTTCTCCTCCTTAACATCTGGTTTGTTGTTGTTGTTGTTGTTGTTGTTTTGCTGTCGGGTCGGCCCCGACTCAGAGCGACCCCTCCTTGGGTTTCCGAGGCAGTATCACTCCAGAAGTAGGATTGCCCAACCTTCCTTC
>NW_006921944.1:1243145-1247594 GCF_000298275.1 Orycteropus afer afer | reverse complement strand
ATGAGAGGAAATACAATCAATGATGATATTGTAAAAGGAAATATGATTGCTGTGAGTTAATGATAAAGGCTGAAAGAGGATGATGCATGAAATTCTTAGAAATTCCTTTCTCTATCTCACTAATATATCATGAATTTGAGTGATGCATGTTTACTCTTTTAAACATCTGATCTTTAAGGGATAGATGTACTTGTTTTGCTACATGGAAAGAATATACAAGGGGAAAGTGAGTTGGGTAAGGCACTTAAATGGCTACTTAAATGGGCTAATCCCATTTCTTGGAAGCCTCAAAGATTCATAAATTTACAAATGTTATGTCTTTATTTTTCTCCAAATGCTATCATGGTGGAAATATCTGAGTATTTTCCTCATAAAAAATATTTTCCATCAATATACATCTATAAGATTAATAGTGTTGCCTCCAAGGAAATTATAAAGTAAAACAGATAAGTATCCATTTTCTTGAGTTCCAAAATGTGTAACTTTGTTATGTAATGAATAAAGTTTAGAAAATTATAAAATGGCCTTAATGATTCAGATGTCTAAGAAATAAAAACGTGGGCTTGGTACTTTCATTTGGTTATTAATAGAGAATATGGGTGTGGGAAATGTGTTCCCAGTATTAACATTTTCCTAATTTTTCCCTTTTCTTTGGAATGTTAAGAGTAAATCCTTAGATATTAATATAATAAAATATGCTATCATTTTTGTAGGAGCTCTGATAGCATAGTGCCTAAGGCACTTAACTGCTAACCAGAAGGCTGGTGGTTCAAACCCACCAGCCACTCCTCGGAAGGAAAGTTGGGCAATCTGCTTCCATAGTGATACCACCTCAGAAACCCAAGGATGGGTTGCTATGAATTGGGTCTGACTCGATGGCACACAACAACATCAACATCATTTTTGTAGTAATAATATTCATTTTTATATTTGATATTCAATGAAACAATATCACAAATGTAAAAGAATTGAACGTGTTGTTATAATAAACTGTAATCATGTTGCCTATCTTGCCCAGAACCTATTATCATCAATAAATTTATACAACAAATATATTTGTGAGATTTATAATACACAAATCACTAGGTTGAATCTGTGGTGCATATATACCGAATACAGAATGTATCATAATTTAATATGTTATTGTTGTTAGGTGCCACTGAGTCGTTTCCGACTCATAGCGACCCCATGCACAGAAAAACAAAACACTGCTCGATCCCGCGCCAGCTCCACGATCCCTGCTATACCTGAGCTCATCATGACAGCCACCATGTCAATCCATCTCGTTGAAGGCCCCCCCCTCTTTCATCGACCCTCCACCCTACCAAGCATGACATCCTTCTCCAGGGAATTGTCCCTTCTGACAACATGACCAAAGTAGGTGAGACAATAATTTAATACAGAATCCTGACATAAAATATTGTATAGCCTGGATAGAGAGCTGTAAAAGATAGATGTTATGAATGATAAAGTGAATAAGTAAGGAAAAGTTTCAAACAAATGTAAATGTAAAGAAAAACTTTCAGAAACTCAAATAACATCTTCTTTCCATTTCTGGGCATATTGACCTACCATAGTCTTTCAATTACTCTAACCTTGTGAAATCATTCCTTTCAAAATATCCTTCCCTGGTTAATTAGATAAAAAATATTATCCTCTCAGTGCAGATCTTCCTATTTCCTCTGCATTCCACGATGTCCATTCATCCATCTTCCTGATGCCTGATGTAAATATTTACAGAAGCTATGCTTATGTGTCAATCAAGCTGTCAATCCAGTGAACCTCATGAGTGGTCTTCTGATGTGAACATAGCCAGATAACAGGACCACAGGGACAGTCAGATATTGCAACTAACTCAGTTGTCAGCACGTCATCTGCTTTGCCTCACCATTGTGGTTTTCCTCATGTTTGATGATGCTCACTAGGAGAAAATGTATTCTGCTGACATCAGTTGTGGATGAAAAATATTCAGAGCATAAAACCAAAAAATCCCACTTCCATAAAGTCAATTCCAACTCATAGTGGCCCTATAGGGTTGACTAGAACTGGCCCATAGGGTTCCCAAGGCTTTAAGTCTTTACAGAAGCAGAATGCCTCAGCATTCCTCCATGGAGTAAGTGGTGGTTTGCAACCAATGAATGATCTCTTGATTAGCAGCCAAATGCCTTAACCACTGTACTACCCAACTCTGATTATTTGGGGCAGAGGTAGAACCAAGAATATTGTCCTTCAAGAATGTATACTAATTTATAAATTGAATGTTAAATATGTTTTTTGTAAACATCTTGGCCAATTTATTGTTATTGGCATTAGTTTAAAAGTTTCTAGACAGCAGGGATTCATTGAAATTATCTTATGTAATTCAGATGCAGAAGAAAATTTTAAAACCTGGATTGTTGTTCTCATTGCTATTTAGTAGAGAATATTAGGGAGGGATGTGTGCTCCAAATATTAATGTTATCATATTATTCTTTGTCTTTGAACTGTTAAAAATCCAAGATCTCAGAAATGCCACCACATTTTGTAGCAATTATATCCATTTTAATTTTAACACAATATTTGGCCTAACCCTCTATCAAATAAATGTACTCTAAATAATATAATTTTAACATCTAAGTAAACAAAGAAGAGGTCAATCTAGAAATAGGGATGCTGCAGGCCAATTATATTGCTGTATCAAAGCTATATCTGGGGCTGAAAAAGATGAATATGAAGTCTTAGGAAATATCAAAACTGATTTTTTAAACTCAGATAATTTATGTGATCCTGTGCTGTAAACTATAGGCTGCTAATATAAAGTTAAGAAAGCATAATTATTATTAAGTAAGTATTCAACTTAATATCATAAAATGATACTATATTTCATGAGATGAAACCTAAATTTATCAAACGTTTACAATATATTAATTTCTTACAGATGCTGTAACAAAATATCACAAACTGAAGGCTCGAAGTCCAAATCAATGTGTCAGCTGGGGAAGGCCCTCACCGGGGTCTCTAGGGAAAGAGCTTTTCTTGTCTCCCCCAGCTTCTCATAGTCCCAAGCATTCTTTGGCTTTCAGTTGCAACAAAATCTGCCTTTGTCATCACATGGCTTTATTCCCTTTCTGTCTCTCTCTGCCCCTCTTTACATCACTCAGATAGGATTAGGAATCATCCTAGTCCAGAATGAGCTCAGGTTAATTTAAAGGATTACATCTCCAGAGATCCTATTTCCAAACAAGGTCACTTTCTTAGGAGGTAGCACTTCAACATATTTTTTTGGGGGACACAATATAATTCATAACAAATAATAAACAGGAAAAAAAAGAGATATACTAATTTTACAACTTGATATGTTCACTTGAAAAAAATACCAATAAACTTCAGTCTTTTATCCTTGGAAGAAGAAACAAATCAATTTAGGATCTACCAGTAAGATAATAAAAAGCAGACAAAAGAACAGAATTTATAGCAATCCAATAAATTGTTAAATAAAACCTAAAAGAAATTTTAAAAGCTCTGGTTAAACCTAGTCAAATAGACAGATTTCTTCTCCCTATGAAATGCTGCTATAATGGAAGAAGCAAAATAATATGGCTTACACCCATAAAGAGATCAGGAATGCTGCTAATAGCAAATTAAAATTTTCAACACATTTCTGAAAGACAGCAGGTGCAAGAAGAATGTAGCAGGGTGAGGCTGGCCTGAAGTGGCCAAGGAAATGGTTGCAGCCAAGGAGGGGTGCGGCTCAACCTACAGAACCTGGTGGGGGACAGTATGATAGGGAAAGCAGAGTAATGCCTTATTTACAGGAGTACTCAAGAGAAGTGGCCTTTGGTAGGTGAGGCAGGACATAAAAACGCAACACAACCACTGCTGTGGAGTCAGATCTGACTCATAACGACCTCTCCTTGGGTTTCCAACACGGTATCTCTATGGATAACAACAACATCAGTATGGAAGTAGATTGCCCAACCTTCCTTCCGAGGAGTGACTGGTAGGTTTGAACCGCCAGCCTTCTGGTTAGCTGTCAAATTCCTTACACACTACACCACCAGAGCTCCCAGGAGGCATGGGCATTTTCTTTAAAATAATAAAGGTGTCCTAGAAGACTGAAATGAACTAAACATCAATGTAACTAGATGAACAAAGGTAGGAAGGGGAAGTGAGATGGTTAAGTGAGCTGCATTGGCATCTATCAAGAATAACCAATAAATTATGTTTAAAATACATTTATTAAGAAATAGAAAAAAAAAAGCACTCCTTTAATGATCTAATGGTACAACAAAAAGATCCAAAAATAGAAAGTTTGTTGCCTTTGCAGTTAATGTGAAATAAATAATGAGAGCTGCTGATAAACTCTTTGGTGCTATTTCAATTTTAAAACATGCATGGCTTATTTAAATATAATAAATAAAAATTATGAACCCATGTACATTTTTCAAAAAGATATAAAACTTTTGTTCT
>NW_006921944.1:1241840-1242400 GCF_000298275.1 Orycteropus afer afer | reverse complement strand
GCTCTTTTACCCTCCTCTCTCCTTCCTTCCTCCTCTCTTTACCTCTCTAGCCTTCCCTCTCATCAGAAAAAACTCCTGATTCTCTGATTCTCTGAGGTACTGCCTGAAAGCAAAGAGAACATGGAATGGGTAATAAAAGGAGGAAGTTTATTTATTTATTTTTAAATCAGTATTTCTTGTAACTAATTATGGAAACAATGATGGTAGCTGCATGTTTTTGCTGTGCACATCTCTGTATACTTCGATCAATTATTTATTTTTCCTTTTAACATTCTCCAATTTTGTCATATCCTATTATATATTTTGTATATAATATATATATTATATATATATAGGTGTGGTTGTTATGTTTGTGTGTCAAATTGGCTGGGCCTGGTTGAGTGGCTGGGCAGCTAGCTGGATGTAGTATTCCCCATGATAAGACTGATAATCAACTCCATGGTACAATCTACTGCTAAGCAGCTGCCTTTGGGTATGTGGTCTGCTTCCCATATATAAGCAGCAGCTTTGGGAATGGTCTCTAGCCTATGGCACACTTGGACTCTGCATATAGCCGTGTC
>NW_006921944.1:1238951-1239640 GCF_000298275.1 Orycteropus afer afer | reverse complement strand
CCCATTATTTAACTGGATTGTTTTTTTGTTGTTAAGGTGTTGGAGTATTCCATAAATTTTAGAGATAAGTCCCTTGTCAGATATGTCATTACTGAACATTTTTACCAATCTGTAGGTTCTCTTTTTACTGTTTTGTAGACGTCCTTGGAAGCACATAAAAATTTAATTTTTAGAAGGTCCCATTCATCCAGTTCATCTTTTTCTGTTTATGGATTTTGGGTTATGCTTGACAGTCTATTTATGCCATAAATTAGGGTCCTTAAATTTACCCCTATTTTTTCCTTGAGGAACTTTATAGTTTTAGGTTTCACATTTAAGTTTTTGATTCATGTGGAGTTAGTTTTTGTGTATGGTGTGAGGTATGGATCTTGTTTCATTTATCTGCATATGAATATCCAGTTTTGCCAGCACCACTTTTTAAAGAGACCATCTCTTCCCCATGTAATGGATTTCAGCTATTAAATCAGCTGACCATAGGTCAATGGATCTATTTCTAGGTTTTCAATTCTGTTCCACTGGTCTATGTGTCTGTTGTTGTACAAGTAGCAAGCTGTTTTGATTACTGTGGATGTATAGAAGGTTTTGAGGTCTGGGAGTGTGAGACTTCCTACTTTATTCTTTCTTTTCAATAGCCATTTGCATATCTGAGGTCTCTTTCCTTTCCATATAAAATTAGTGATTTTTTTTTT
>NW_006921944.1:1233164-1238116 GCF_000298275.1 Orycteropus afer afer | reverse complement strand
TTTTTTTTCTAATGTTGCACCATCCTTACACACATATCTTGTATGATCCCACTTAGTCACAATGTTTTGTTTTGTTTTGTTTTTTGATATGTTGTTGGAATCTATCAGGTAGGATTTTGTTGAAGATTTTTGCATCTCTATTCATGAGGGAAATTGGTCTGTAGTTTTCTTTTGAGTGATGTCTTTGCCTGGTTTTGGTATCAAGGTTATGCTTGCTTCATAAAATGAATTTGGGAAATTTCCATCTTTTTCTATGTTTTGAAATAGTCTGAGTAGGATTGGTGTCAGTTTTTCTCTGAACGTTTGGTAGAATTCTCCAGTGAAACCATCTGGGCCTAGGCATTTTGTTGTTGGTGGTGGTGGTGGTAAATTTTTTATGACTTGTTCAATTTCTTCTTTTCTTATGGATCTGTTCAAATTTTCCACCTCACTGTGTGTTAGTTTAGGTAAGTATTATGTTTCTAGAAATTTGTCCATTTCTTCTAGATTTTCGAATTTGTTGGAGTATAGTTCTTCATTGTATCCTGATATTATCCTTTTAATTTCTGTAGGTTCCATTGTGATTTCACCCAATTCATTTCTTACTCATATTATTTGTATCTCTCCCACTTTCCTTTGTTAAATTTGCCAGTGATTTGTCAGTTGGATTAATCTTTTCAAAAAACCAACTTCTAGTCATGTTGAATTTTTCTATTGTCTTTTAATTTTCTGTTTCATTTGTTTCTGCTTGAATCTTTATTATTTCTTTTCTTCTAATGACTGCAGGCTTTTTTTTTGCTGCTTTTTCTAATATTTGGAGATGTTGTTTAAGGTGTTGACTTTGTCTGTTTCTTCTTTTTAGATGTGTACATTCATTGCTATAAATTGGCCTCTGGTCACTGCTTTTGCTGTATCTCAAAGATTTTGGTATGTGGCGTTTTCATTCTCATTTGATTCAAGGAATTTTTTAATATCATTTTTTTATTTCTTCTATTGCCCATTCATTTCCAAGGAAGTTGTTATTCAGTTTCCATGTGTTTGCTCTTTTTCTATTGATTTTCCTATGATTGATTTTGAATTTTATACCATTGTGATCTGAGAAGATGCTTTGCAGTATTTCAATGTTTTTAAATTTATTAAAGCTTGCTTTGTGGCCTAATATATGTTCTAACCTGGAGAATGTTCCATTTGCATTGGAAAAGAATGTGTATTGTGCTGTTGTTTGGTGAAGTGCTCTGTAGATATCTATCAGGTCAAGTTGGTGATTTGTACTGTTTAGTTCTTCTGCGTCTTTTTAGTTCCTTTTCAGTTCTATGTTTGATTGAAAGTGGTATATTGAAGTCTCCTACTAAGACTATGGAGTCATTTCTTTATCTTTTTAATTCTTTTAAAGTCTGATTTATGTATTTTTGGGCCTTTCATTGGGTGCATAGATATTTATTAGTGTTATGTCTTCTTGTTCAATTGATCCTTTAATCATTATATAATGTCCTTCCTTGTCTCATATGGGAGTTTTTGTCTTAAAGTCAACTATGTCAGAAATTAATATTGCCACTCCAGCTCTCTTATAGTTGTCATTTCTTGATATATCTTTTTCCAACCTTTGATTTTAGTCTATTTTTGTCTCTCTCTTTAAGGTGTGTCTCTTGTAGACAGCATATTAATGGGCTATGTTTTTTATCCAGTCTGCAACTCTCCGTCTCTTGAGTGGTGCATTTAATCCATTGTCATTCAGTGTAATTATTAACAAGTATGAATTGGTTGCTGTCATTTTGTTATGGGTTTTTTCATGGCGTTAGTGATTTCTTTGTTCCATATTATTTTCTGTGCTGAGCTCATTTTGTTTCTCCATTGAGAATAATTTGGCTGTTTGTTTCGCATATATGACCTTTATTGTATTGAGGAATTTTCCTTCTATTCTGATTTAGTGGAAAGTTTTTTTTCTTTTTTTTTAAAAAAAAACAGGAATGGGTGTTGGATTTCATCAAATCCCTTTTCTTCATCACTTGATATGATCATGTGCTTCTTTTCCTTTGTTTTATTTATGTGATGAATCATGTTATCACTTCTATCATTGGTATTGTTATAGTATTTGCTAAATATTTGTGTTTGTCCTCTTTTTCATTTTGATTTGAAGATTTATCATTTTTCTTTGAGATTACCCTGTTATTTATAATTTTCTTCCCAAGTTTAGATCAGTCCATCCTATTTTGCAATTGTCTTGACTTCTTCACCATTTAGAAGTTCTGTAACTAAAAAAGTTTTCCCTCTTTTTGGTTTCTAGTTGTCCTCATTTGCCAATTGATGTCTCTGGTTCCCTGTTTACAATCTTGTAGGCTTATTTACTTTGGATACTTCCATAACTTGGTTGGTTGCTAGCTTATGTCATCATGTGTGTTAATGGTCAATTGTTTGCTGTTGTTAGTTCTCTGTTGAAAGGACTCCCTTTAGCATATCTTGTAAGGTTGGTCTTGTTTTAACCAATTCCCTTAATTTCTGCTTATCTGGAAATGTCCTAATTTCACCATCATATTTGAGGGACAATTTTGCTGGGTATATAATAATTCTTGGTTAGAATTTTTTTTTTTTTTTTCAGTTTTATATATACCACCTCATTGCCTTCTTGCCTCCATGGTTTCTGCCAAGAACTCAGAGCTTAGTCTTATCAGTTGCCCTTTGTAGGTAACTTTTCATTTTTCCCATGCTGTTTTCTGGATTCTTTCTTTGTCTTTGATTTTGGTGAGTTTGATGATGATATGTCTTCGGGATTTTCTTTTGGGGTCTATCTTATTTGGGGTTCATTGGACTTCTTGAATGCATATATTCTCATCTTTAATCATACCAAGAAAATTCTCTTCCAACTAATCATCAATTTTCTCTGTGGTTTTATTTATCTCCTACTGTTCTGGAATTCCAATTGTGTGTAGGTTATTCCTTTTGATGGTATGCCACATGAACCTTATGCTTTATTCATTTTATTTTGATCTTTTTTTCTGATTGATCCCTTTCCAAATAAGTATTCACGTATTTGTCTTCAATCTCACTAATTCTGTCTTCCATTGATTCAATTTACTCCTTTGTCCATTCATTGTGTTATCCTTGTCTGAAAATATAGTATTAATCTGGACTTCTATCTGTAGATTTTGTATCATTTCTAATTTTTCATTTATTTGTCATTTTGTTCTTGTATTTTCTTTTGATATTTTTCTAGAGTTTTATCTGTGTTTTCCTCAATTTTGTCAGTATTTTCCTTGATCTCTCTCAATCCATTGAAGGTACTTAAATATAATTCTTTTGAATTCCTTATCAGGGAGTTCCAATGTGGCTTTTTCCTCAAGGAAATGTTCTCAATCTGTATCCTGCTCCCTTGTTTCTACTGCTTTATCTTGCTTTTTGGTGTGGACTGTTATGGTCTGTTGTCTCCAAGACATTGTGACATTTTGTGTTTATATTTAATTGGTTATTGTATGTTGGAGTGATTTGCTCAAGATTTTGTTTTCTTTGCTTTGTTTGTATGTTATCTGAGTAAGCAGGGTACTGTGCTCCTCTATTCACCAGTTGGCAGCACTTATGGACTCAGAACCTCTCTCCTTTCCAGTCATCAGCCTCTCATATCTCCATGTTGTCCTTAGAAAGTACAGACTATTTTTAGGTCCCTGGAATCTGAACAAGAATGCGGTTGCTTTAAATAACCAAAATGGCCACTACTTGTAAACATTCAAAATTGTTGTGCTCTTCAGATAGCCAAAAGTCCACAGCTCAGTTTGTCTCCTTCTTTGCTGTTTCCTCTTTTAGTCATCAGGTACCAGCACAGTTGTCCATGCAGCCTTTGGAGAGTAGGACTGATTTTTAGGTTAATTCTCAGGTTCTAACACCACTTGCAAATATTTATGTTGTCTGTGCCATCAGAAGAGCTGACAATCTGCAGCTTTGTTTGTATGTTTACTGTTTTCATCCAGGTTCTTCTACTAGTTGGTGTTTAATTCACTTCTGTATTCTTCCTTTCAAAGCTCAGGGCTCCAGGATTATCTTTGGTAGGTGTGTCAATTGGTTCCCCTTTTCTTCATTGAGGAGGGTCTATGTAGCTTGTCTGCCAATTCCACCATCTTATTGGAAGTGATCTGTTCATTCTCCCTGATTTTAACAGTCAGTATACCCTTGTTGTTTTTGAATGACACCATCGTGGTCTATGTACAGGTTCCTCATGAGCACAGTTAAGTGTTCTGGAATTCCTATTATTTGCAGTGTTATCCATAATTTGTTATGATCTACATGGTCAAATGCCTTTGCATAGTCAATAAAACACAGATAAACATCTTTCTTATAGTCTTTGCTTTCTACCAAGATCCATCTGACATCAGCAATGATATGCTCATTCCACATCCACTTCTGAATCCAGCTTGAATTTATGGGTGTCCCCTGCTAATGTACTGCTGCAACTGAACAGAAGTTTAGTTACAATAAAACCAAACTAAACTAAATCTGTCATCGAGTCAATTCTGACTCATAATGAAATGACCCTAAAGGACAAAGTAGAACTGGCCCACAAGGTTTCCAATGATATAATCTTCATGGAAGCAGATTATCACATCTTTCTTCTTTAGAGTGGATGGTGAGTTCAAATCACCAACTTTTCAGTTTAGTAGCCAAGAACTTAACCACTGTGCCATTGGGGTTGGATGTTGTTGTTGTTGTTAGGTGCTGTCAAGTCATCTCCGACTCATAGCGACCTCATGATTAGCAGAACAAAACACTGCCCAATCCCATGCCAGCTATATGATCCCTGCTATACCTGAGCCCATCATTGCAGCCACCATGTGAATCCATCTCATTGAAGGCCTCCCCCTCTTTCGTCGACTCTTCACCCTACCAAGCAGGACATCCTTCTCCAGGGAATGGTCCCTTCTGACAACATGACCAAAATAGGTGAGACAAAGTCTGGCCATTCTCACAGCCAAGGGGCATTTCGAGTA
>NW_006921944.1:1220027-1230549 GCF_000298275.1 Orycteropus afer afer | reverse complement strand
CAGCTCACTAATGCCAAGGATATCAATCTTTATGCATTCCATTTCATTTTTGACAACTTCCAATTTTCCTAGATTCATACTACATACATTCCATGTTCCAATGATTATTGGATATCTGCATCTGTTTCTCTTCAATTTGAGTGGTGCCACATCAGCAAATGGAGGTCTCGAAAGCTTTACCTTATCCATAGGACTAAGGCTGGGTTTACTCTGATGATGCAGCTCTTTCCTAATCCTATTTTGAGAGTCTTCTAACCTAACCAGACTATTCATAAAGTTGTATCAAACAGTGCTTCTTTGCTATTCATAAGGTTTTCCCTGTCCAATTCTTTGAGAAGTGGATAGCCTCTTCCTTCTTCCTAGCCTGTCTCAGTCTGTAAGCTGGACTGATACCTGTGTACCATGTGCATCCTGCTGGGTGTGAAGCACCAGTGGCTCAGCCTCAAAACTCACATCAACACATCAACACATCACCACGGTAGGACAAACCAACAGACACGTTTGTCTCCTTGTTGGAAACCTCTCATACCACCCTAACCTGGGTCCCTGCAGCTGACTCCTCCTCTGTTCAGATTTCTGGGTGTTTTAATCCCCTTTCTCCCGCTCTCCCACCCTGCTACTTTGGGTATGCCTGAGTTCCCTCTCCTCACCTGGATCCCTGTGGCTGACAGCTCCTCTGTCTGGGTTCCTGCCTTTTAATCTCCTTTCTTCCATCCTGCTGTTTTGGGCATGCCTGAGTTCCCTCTCCTCACCTGGATCCCTACTGCTGACTATCCCTGGGGTTGGATAGTACCTGCCATTTGCTGCCTTGTTCTGGATTCTAATTCCTGCAAACTATATTTCCCAGGCTTCTCTATAATCTGGCTTCCAGGAAGGTTTGGCCAATAGGAGACATTGGGAGGATATTGGAGTATATGTGAGAACCCAGGCTATTTCTCCCTATTTTTCTCCTTTTCCAGGAGTGTCTAAAGCAGTGGCTGTGTCTCTTCCATGGTTCCATTTCCTATAGTCCTGGGTCTTCTTGTAGTTCTGGCTTCTACTTGGTAGTCCTCAACAAGAAATCAGCTTCCTATAAAAGGCCCCGTGGGCTCTGCTACTAGCACCACATATTTCTTTTGTTCCTTCAGAACTACTAGTAGAAGTTTCCTGCTGTCAATAATCTCTGTATGGCCTCTTGTTCTATTTTGGCTTTTTGGGACTCCCAACATTTTTGAAATAGGCTTCCTGAATAAGTTATTTTTGTTGGACCACTTGTTTCCCTGGATGAATGCTGAGTTCAAATAAGAATAAATAAAAATGATATATTTATCTTTAACATGCACTATTTGGATTACTCTTAATGTGAAAAAAATAAACTTACATAAAGTCAAAAATAGCAAAGCTGAAAATAAAATATTAAAAAGATCTATTTGTAGAGATGTGGGAAGAAAAAGCCAGCACACAGAAGAACTATTGTCTATAAACCCTTGTTGTTATGTGCCATCGAGTTGGACCCTTGGTGATTTAAAAAAAAAAAAAAAATAGTAGGCTATAATTTGTTCTGAAGAGATTATAAAGATTCAGAAAATGTGTAGACTTTGGAAAAATTGCTAGATAAATTATTTTTATTACTATAAAGGAAAGCAATTCCTTATGTTATTAATTATATCAACCTCTTGAAAATTAGGAATAAATTGTAGAATCACCTGATACACTAGTATGCTTGACATAATGAACTAATTTATTTTTATTTGTTTGTACAAAGATAAGGTTTTATTTTAAAACTAGATTAATCTTTTTTCTCTTGACATGTTTTATATTTTAAACCACAGACATGATTATAGTCAAGCAGTCTTGTTCCACAACATCTCTGCCATCTGTGAAAGAAGATTTTTAAGTCAGTGTATTATTATATTATGCAAAGACATCTTAGAAGTGTGATCTGTAGTACTTAGTGCATGAAATGAAGACAAACATATCATAAAATTCTTAAGAAGTGAGAGAGGGTGAAATGAAAAAAGTTAAGGATCTTGAGAGAGACTTGTCATTGTGGATCAAATTTTTTCTGGTTTCCATGGTTTTTATTTTTAGAATCAGTCAGCAAGTGAGCACCATCATTTTGGACACTGTGAGGTTGTTGTTGTTGGTGGTGTTGTTAGGTGCTGTAGAGTCAGTTCCAACACATAGCAACCCTAAGTACAACAAAATAAACACTGTCCATTCCTGCACCATCTTCCCAATCCTTACTATGTTTGAGTACATAGTTGCAGTCACTGTGTCAATCCATCTCATTGTGGGTCTTCCCCTTCTTCTCTGACCCTCCACTTTACCCAGAATGATACCCTTCTCCAGTGACTGGTTCCTTCTGACCACATGACCAAAACAGGTGAGACAAAGTCTGGCCATTCTTGCTTCGAAGTAGCATTCCAGCTGCACTTCTTCCATGATATATTTGTTTGTTCTTCTGGCAGTTCACGATATTTTCAGTATTCTTTGGCAACACCACAATTCAAATGAATCAATTTTTCTTCAGTCTTCCTTATTCATTGTCCAGCTTTCACATGTATATCAGGTGATTGAAAATACCATGGCTTGGTCAGGTGCACATTAGTCTTTAAGGTGACATCTTAGCTTCTCAAAACTTTAAAGAGGTCTTTTGCAGGAGATTTTCCTGGTACAATAAAACATCTAATTTGTTGACTGCTGCTTCCATGAGTGCTGCCTGTGGATACAAGTAAAATGAAATCCCCAACAACTGCAATATTTTCTCCACTTATCATGATGTTACTTATTGTTCCAGTTGTGAGGACTTTTGTTTTCCTTATGCTGAGGTGTAATGCATACTGAGGACTGTGGTCTTTGATCTTCATCAGTAAGTGCTTCAAGTCATCTTCACTTTCAGCAAGCAAAGTTATCCCATCTGCAGGTTTTGTATGAGTTTTCCTATAATCCTGATGCTGCATTCTTCTTCATATATTCCAGCTTCTTGGATTATATGATCAGCATACAAATAAAATGAAAGAATACAACCTTGATGCATGTCCTTCATGATTTTAAAACATTTCGTATTCCTTTCTGTTCAAACAACAGTCTCTTGGTCTATTCACAGGTTCATCAGGAGCACAATTTAAGTATTCTGGCATTCACAACATTATACACACTGAACATACCACGGACTGCCAGAAGAACTAACCAATGTGTTTTGGAAGAAGAGTTGCTGGTATGTTCCTTGGAAGCAAGAATGGCCAGACTTCATCTCACCTACTTTGGTCATGTTGCCAGAAAGGACCATTTTCTAGAGAAGGATATCATGCTTGGTAAAGTGGAGGGTCAGCGAAAAAGTGGAAGGCCCTCAACAAGATGAATTGACACAGTGGTTGCAACAACGGGCTCAGGTATAGGAAGGATTGTGAGGCTGGCACAGGACTGGGCAGTGTTTTGTTCTATTGTACATAGGGTGTCTATGAGTTGGAGCTGACTCAACAGCACTTAACAACAACAACAACACAGCCTAAGGGAAAATAACATCTTTCTGGTATTCTTTACTTTCAGCCAAGATCTATGTGACATCAGCAATGATATCCCTCGCTCCATGTCCTTTTCTGAATACAGCTTGGATTTCTGGAAGTTCCCTGCCAATATACTGCTGCAACCATTTTTCAATCACAATTAGCAAAATTTTACTTGTGTGTGATATTAATGATATTGTTCAATAATTTCCACATTGTTTTGGCTCACCTTTCTTTGGAATGAGAACAAATATAGATCTCTTCCAGTCAGTTGTCCAGGTAGCTGTCTTCCAAATTTCCTAGCATACATGAGTATGTGCCTCCAGAGCTGAGTCTGTTTATTGAAACATCTCAGTGTTATTCCTTCAGTTCCTGGAGCCTTGTTTTTTTTTTTTCCAATTCCTTCAATGCTGCATGGACTTCTTCCTTCAATATCTTTGGTTTTTGAGTGTATGTCACCTGCTATAATGATTGAATAGCGACCGATTCTTTTTGGTACAGTGATTCTGTGTATTAAGTCCTTCTTTTTTGATGCTTCCTTCATCATTCCACATTTTGCCCACAGAATCATTCAATATTGCAATTCAAGGATTAAAATTTTTCTTCAGTTTTTTCAGTACGAGAAGTGCAGTGTTCTTCCCTTTTGGTTTTCTAATTCCAGATTTTTGCACATTTCATTATAAAACTTTACTTTGTCTTCTCAAGCCACCCTCTGAAATCTACTGTTCAGCTCTTTTATTGGCACATTTCTTGTTTTCTCTTTAGGTACTCTCCATTCAAGAGCAAGTTTCAGAGTCTTTTCTGACATCCATTTTGTTCTTTTCTTCCTTTCCTGTCTTTTTAATGACTATTTGCTTTCTTTATGTATGATGTTCTTTTTCAAAACAACAACAAAAAAAATTATTGTGATTTGGGTGAAAGTTTACAAAGCAAATTCATTTTCCATACAGTACCTCATACATATTTTGTTTCATGACATTGCCTACAATCCTCATAATGTAACAGCTCTCTTCCCACTTGCTTCCTGTAGTTACCTCTTCCCTGTGTCCTTCTTTCCTACATATTCCTGTCCCCTGTACTAACTCCCTGTACAAATACTGCCCTTCTGTTCTCCCATGATTGATTGTTCTAAGGAGCGTATCTATGTAGTGTAAATGTTTAGCCTATATGCCTATGTATTGTTTGGCTGGAAGCCATGAGATTCAATTCCAAGCCTGAAGAGTAATAGGGGCCATAGTCTTGGGGGGTTCACAAGGCTTAGTAGATCAGTAAACCTAGCCTTGTTTATGATTTTGAGTTTTGTTACAAATTATTCTCCCACTCTGTCCAGGATATCCCTCAGTGATCCCTTTCCAAGTGGTAGCCAGGCACCATCTAGTTCTTCTGGTCTCAGGTTTGCATTGTCCACTACTCCTTTGGACTATTTGTTTCCATGTGTGTTTGGTTTTCTTCATTCTTCTTTGCTCCAGATGAGGAGAGACCAATTGTTGCATCTAGATGGCTGCTTGTAAGTTTTTAAGACACCAGTCACTACTCACCAAAGTAGCATACAGAACAGTGTTTTTGTGTAGTATGTTATGCCAATTGAGCTTGATGTCCTCCACAACCATGGTCCTGAGCTCACAGGTCCAACAACAATCATCAGTATGGTTGACTGTGCCTAAGAAGTTATGTAAACTTTGCCCTTTGTTACTTCTATTTATATGGACATTCTTATAGCACATACAAAAACTTAAGTAGAAATATCAACTTCCAACCCTATATATGGCCATGAGTATATTCCCTTTTGTCAAGACATACCTAATCATTCAGCCTGTCTACCCAACTATTTACCCATTCATGTATGATGTCCTTGATGTTATCCCTGTACTCACCTGGTCTTCGGTCACTGGTGTTCAATGCATAAAATCTATTCTTCAAATGGTCTCTAAATTCAGGTGGTATATATTCAAGGTCTTATTTTGGCTCTTGTTGACATGTTTTAATTTCCTTCAGCTTGAACTTTCATATGAGCAATTCTGTTCCACAGTCAGCTACTGGACTTGTTTTGACTAATGATATTGAGCTTCTTCATCACCTCTTTCCACAGATGTCGTCAATTTGATATCTGTGTATTCTATCTGGCAAGGTGCCCATGTATAGTCACAGTTTATGTTGTTGAAAAAAGGTATTTGCAATAAACAAGTCATTGTTCTTGCAAAATTCTATCTGTGATCTCTAGCATCATTTCTGTCACCAATGCCATGTTTTCCAACAACCAATGCTTCTTCTTTGTTTCCAACTTTTGCATTCCAATATCAATAATTATCAAGACATCTTGCTTGCATGTTTGGTCAATTTCAGCCTGAAGAAATTAGTAAAAACTTCAATTTACTACTGTTTTGCTTCAGTGGTTAGTGTGTATATTTGATTAATAACCATATTAACTGGTCTTCTACATATTGTGAGGATAGAAAAGAATATTTCACAATTTCTGTTTAAAATCATGTGGAAAGATCATCTCCCTTTTCTTGAAATTGTCCGTGAAACTTGAAAATTTATTTGAAGTCAGATAAGCATCAAAAGTTGGAGAGAAAGTGTGGTATAAAAGACCAGCATTTCAGTTAGTTTTCACATATCATTTTGTCATTAGTGCAACCATTCATTAGAAAAAATGCATTGAGAAGAAATGAATAATTACTTACAATGATTTAACATACATTTGTTTTATGTTAAGAATACAAAATCAAGTTTAGTACTACAAAGAGACTATTCTACTGCATCTATAATATACATTAAATATTAATCAGAAGAACCAAACCCACTGCCATCAAGTCAATTCTGACTCCTAACAACCCAACAGGACAGAGTAGGATTGCCCCATAGGGTTCCCAAGGCTATAAATCTTTATGGAAGCAGACTGTCTCATCTTTCTCTCATGGAGCAGCTGGTGGGTTTGATTTACCAACCTTTTTGTTAGTGAGCGAATGCTTTAACCATTGTACTATCACTGCTCCTAATTCAGAATAAGGAGAGAACATTACAAGTTCTTACTTTGCTTTTTGTTGTTGTTGTTATGCGCATTCAAGTCAGACCCAGCTCATAGCAACCCCTCCTTGGGTTTCTGAGGCAGTATCACTACGGAAGTAGATTTTCCCATCTTCCTTCCGAGGAGTGGCTGATAGGTTTGAACCGCCAGGCTTCTAGTTAGCAGTCAATTGTTTTAGGCACTACACTTCCAGAGCTTACTTTGCTGCTCTATACCAAATGGTTATTTTTTGATTTCTATGAGGAAATACTAAATTTTCTGAGAATGTCAGAAAAAAAAATTGGTCTTATCATTTTAAGTAAAAATAAAATCTTTTTTAAAAATCTTATACAAAATAATGCAATACCCTTGTCACTTTCTTCCTTTAAAAGTCTTGATTTTAGATTATAGAAAATATTAATATTATATCATACTTTCAGTTCATATTTTCTATTATCCTAGGCAAACGTAGTTCTTGAAGGAAGAAGTTTGTTTTGCTTTGTTTTGCTCTACAGTGCATTTTCAGCAACTGGAAGAGGGCCTGACATGAACTAGAGACATAAATATTTTCACAAATGAATATCTGAGTACAAGATGAAATTGGAAGTAAATGAAGGAGCGGAATATGCCAGAGAAGCATCATTAACATATCTAAAATATTGCTGAGACAAAATATTAAGATTTTATTACCTAAAATAGTCACAATGGAAAGAATAATATTACATGATTGCATATTGTAGTTCCAATTATCTGAAAAACTGTTCCCTTTTGGTTCAAACCCACCAGCCACTCCTTGAAAGATTGGGCGATCTTGAGTAGCCAGCCCAATATTACTTTTTATCTTATCAAAAAATATTTTGAATAAATGTACAGCTCTATTTTGATAACCTGGAAACTATTAAAATGTTCCCAAGCACATTAACGTTTCTTATTAGCTTTTTATGAATAAATTATCCATAAACTCATTAAAAAATAAGATTTAAACATGCGCTATTATAGAGAAGGAGCTCTGGCAGTGCAATGGTTAAAACATTTGGCTGCTAACCAAAACATTAGCAGTTCTTCTCAGGAGAAAGATGAGGCAGTCTACTTCTGTAAAAAGTTACAGTCTTGGAAACCCTATGCAGCAGTTCTCCTGTGTTGTATAGGGTCACTGTAGGTCAGAATCAACTTGATGGCAGGGGATTTTGGTTTTTATTATATTTTAGAGTAACAACTAAATAGAATTGCTACTCACCATGTAACAGAATTTCCTTTTATTTTCCCAAATGTATTGTTTCAACTATTAAGGGTTACCTCTACTGTAGTATTCTGAAATTTAATAAACAAAGTTGTGGTAGTTAAATTTGTATGCCAAATTGTCTGGACCTGGTTGAGGGGCTGGCCACCTGGTGATAGTTATTCCCCATGATGAGACTGGTAATCAGCTCCATGGTGGAATCTACCACAAGCAGCTGAGTAGCTGCTTTGGGATGTAGTCTGCTTCCTGTATCTAAGAAGAAGCCTTGGGGATAATCTCCAGCTTATGGCACGTTTGAACCCTGCATGTAGCCATGTCATTGTTCAGAAGCCTGCCATGCTCTGCCGACCTTGGGATTTACAATGGACTTGAATTAATGGCCTTTTGTGTTGTTTGGTAACATCGGGACTGTGCTATTTTATTTGTTGACCTCGTGCTTTTTAGCATCAGCAGCCAGTAGCTGCCTGAGTGAAGAGATGCCTCTAACTCCAGTGGGCTGGGAGCAAGAGACAGAGCTGTAGCCCAAGGTTGAAGGGCTTTCACTTAACCCCTAGAGCCTGGCACTTTAAACTCAGACTTATATATGAAGACTTATATATGAAGCTCTGATGATACAATGGTTAAAGTACTTGCCTGCTAGCTAAAAGGTCAGTGGTTTGAACCCACCAGTGGATCCAAGTGACAAAAGATCTAATGATTTGCTCCCATAAAGATTATACCTTAGGAAACCTATGGGGCAATTCCACCTTGTCTTTAGGGTGGTATGAGTCAGAATCATCATGAAGGCATGCAAGAAAAACAACATATATCCAATAGTTATTGTTTCAACAAGTAGCACCACAAGGTAAAATAAAGCGATGACAGTTCTAGGTTTTCCCCAAAGGTTATGCAGCAAAATAGTCACTAAAAATTCACATGAATTAACCCAAATTCATTTTAACAAAAGATACTTTTTCTTTGTCATTATTTTCATTTATGTAAAACATATATACATTTACATTTTAAAAGGAATATTATATATGTGATTTTAAAACTTTTTAATATTATCACTTAAATTATAAATAATAATAAGTTAATCAGTAGTATTATTTACTGTAACTTATTTAAGCATTCTGTTACTGTTGGAAAATGATTTATCTCTTTTTCTCATGTTGTTGTTAGCTGTTGTTAAGTTGGTTATGACTCAGGTCATCCCTATGTGTGCAGAGTAGAACTGCCCCATTGGGTTTTCAAGGCTGTGATATTTCAGAAGGTAATCATTAGGTTTGTCTTCCAAGGCACCTCTAGGTGGATTTGAAACACCAACCTTTTGGCTTAACCATTTGCACCACCTAGAGATTCCATTTTACATGCATACGTGTGTGTGTGTGTGTGTGTGTGTGTGTATAAATAATCATTGTTCATGTCTCCGATTTTTTTTCCTCTTAAAATATCTTGAATGGAATTTCTGGATGAAACTATAGAAATATGTTTAAGGCATTTGATACATAACATTTTTTACATCCCAACCAGCAGTGTTTGAGAACCTATTTCTTCCTACTTCCTTCATCACTGAATACAATGTAATGTGTTAAGCCTTGACATCATCACTAAGTAGTGCTTATCCCAGGAATGTAAAGTCAATTGAATATTCATAAAACAATCAATGTTTGCTAACTGTTTAATCTGTTTTTAATATTGAAAGCCTAGGGAAAAAAAAACTATATAATTATATTAATAAATGCAGAAAGAGTACTTAACAAAATCCAATGTTTATTTATAATAAAAACTCTAAGCAAACTAGAAGTCTGAAAATGGCTTTCAGAAAACCTTGTAGGAGAATTATACCTACGGGCTAATGGTTCCTCCCTATGATCAAGAAACAGGCAAGAATGGCCATATCTTACCACACCACTTCTATGCAATATTTAGTACAGGTTTTAACTAATGCAAAATAGAAAGAAAATTATAATAATAAAGCATTCAAATCAGAAAGTAAAAAGCAAATTGTCTTTATTTGCAGAAAACATGATTATCTACACAAAAAAACTTACAGAATCTTTAAAAAGAAAATTAGAACTAATAAGAGCTTAGCAACTCTGTAGGATCAATATAAAAATACTAGTGGTATTTCTATACACTAGGAGTGAACAATTGGAAATGAAAATTGAAACATTTTTACCATTTATAATAGTCTAAAAAAAAGAAAAAGAAAAGAAATACTTAAGGATAAATATAACATTAAGTATGCAAAACCTGTACAATGAAAACTATAAAACATTGCTGAGCCTGAAGAATACTCAAATAGATGGAGAGGTATTTATGGATTGAAAGGATGGATGTTGTTAAAGTAAAAATTCTTCTTAAAAAATCCTAAAGACTCAACATAATCCTAGGCAAAGTTCCAGCAGAATTTTTTCTTTTTGTAGAAATTCACAAAATGCTTCTAAACTTTACAAGAAAATGTAGAGAACTAGAATAGTCAAAACCAAACCAACCCACTGCCATAGAGTAGATTCCAATTCACAGCAACCCCCATTGGGCTTCCAAGACTGTAAATCTTTACAGAAGTAGTCTGTCTCATCTTCTTCCCACAGAGCAGCTGGTTGGTTTGAACCACTGACCTTCTGGTTAGCAGGCAAATCTCTTACCCACTACGGCACCATAGCTCCTTTAGAATAGTCACTATTTTAACATTGGAAAATAAGAACAAAATGAGAAGTTTCACAGTTCTGACTTACAAGACTTGGAATAAAGGTACATAGTTAAGAAAGTTATGTTATTGATGAAAAGAAGAGGAAGTTACAG
>NW_006921944.1:1218221-1219602 GCF_000298275.1 Orycteropus afer afer | reverse complement strand
GGCAGTCCCAATGTTACCAAACAACACAGGAGGCCACTAATTGAAAATTGAAAGTCCCAAGATCAGCAAAGCATAACATGCTGCTGAACAATGACACACCTACATGCAAGGTTCAAGAGAGCCATGAGCTAGAGACCATTCCCAAAACTGCTTCTTACATAAGGGAAGCAGACCACATCCCTAAAGCAGATACTCAGCTGCTTGTGGTAGATCCCACCATAGAGTTGATTGTCAGTCTCATTCATGGGGAAAAACTATACCACCAAGTGCCCAGCCACTCAATCAGGCCCAGCCAAGTTGACACGCAACCTTAACTACCACAGGTATATACCTAGAACTGGAATTGATGGATCATATGGTAATTTCATAGTTACCTTTTGGAGGAATCGTGAAATTTCTTTTCCACAGCACCCCCACTAGCAATGGATGAGGGTTCTAATTTCTTCACATCCTTTCCAACTGCAGTTTTCTTTTTTCTAAATCATAGTTATCTTTGTTGTGTTGTTGTTGTTATGTGCCATTGAGTCATCTCTAACTCATAGCAAACACTCCTTGGGTTTCCGAGGTGGTATCACTGTGGAAGTAGATCGCCCAATCTTCCTTCCAAGGAATGGCTAGTGGGTTTGAACCACCAACCTCTGGTTAGTAGTCAAGTGCCTTAGGCACTATGCCACCAGGGCTCCTAGTCATCATAGTGAGGGTGAAGTAAAATCTCATTGTCATTTTGATTTGCATTTCCCAGTCACTAATGGCATTGATCAGTTTTCATTTCACATACATGCACATCAATGCTCATTGTTGCATGGGTCACACAAGCCAAAAGATTAAAACAATCCAAATATCCATCAACAGATGAATTATCATTAATGCCCATAGAGTTGCTTCCAACTCATGGTGACAACATGTTTGCAGAGCAAAGCTGTTCCGTAAGGTTTTAGGCTGTAACCTTTCAGAAGCAGATTGCCAGGACTGTCTTCCAAGGTGTCTCTTGGTGGTTTTAAAATGCCAACCTTTCAGCTAGTAGTTGAGCTTAACCATTTGTGCCTAAGTGGATTAAAATATTACTCATCTATAAAGAGAAATGAAGTTCTGATTCATGCTGATAGATGAACCTTGAGAACATTATGCTGAGTGAAAGAAGGAAGTTACAAAAGAACAAATATTGTATGATTCCAAGTGTATGAAACATCTAGAATAGGCCATAGTATAGAGATCAAAGTTTATTAGTGGTGACCAAAAATGGGAGGGAGGAGAAAAGTGGAAGTCACTTTTGAGGGGGCACTGAGCTCCTGTTAGGGATGATGGAAAACTTTAGTAACAGATAGTGGTGATGATTGAAAAACATGCTGAGTGTAACTAATGTCACTGACTTGGACATGTA
>NW_006921944.1:1201375-1217843 GCF_000298275.1 Orycteropus afer afer | reverse complement strand
ACCTTAATATAAGAGTTAAAAGTATATAACCTGTGGAAGACATGGAAGAAATCTTTGTATCCTTGGGTATAACAAAAATGTTTAGTTGCAACACAAAAAGCATGAACCATAGAGGAAAAGCATCATTTTTCTTTTGTCAAATTGGACTTCACCAATGTTAAAAATACTTTATTTCCAAACCCACTGTTTTAAAGATGACATAGCATGCAGCAAACTTAGAGAAATGTTTTAAAAACATGTTTTCAACACAGAATTTGTATTTAGAGTATATTTAAAAGAAAAAGAAAACACTCTTTAAACTCAATGAGAGGATAAATAATTTAAAAATGGTTAAACTATTGAACATGCACTTCCTCAAAGAAGATCACAGTAAATTAGCAGAATGAGGAGGGTAGTAGGAACACAAGACAGAGATGTAACAGGAAGTCAGGTACTGCGGGACATGTTAGGCCGTTCTAGGGCTTTGGATTTTATTATAAGAAATGTAAAAATTTTGATAAGTTAAAACATAGGACGACAAACCTGACATATATTGTAAAATAAGCACTCTGCTTTATTAGAATAGAATGCATAGGGGGAGGAGGAAGAGAGAGCAAGGATGGAAGCTAGGAGACCAGATAGCATTTAATGGAATTTCAGCAAGAAATTCAGAAATTCAAGAGAGAGCTAACAGTATATGACACTAAGGTGAAAGTGGCTGTTTTAGAATATATTTTGAAAGTATGAATGTGGATGGAATAAACGTGGTTTATAAAAAAAAAAATGAGGAATCAAAGATAGAAGGACTAGAAGATTCTGGACCTATGACTGAAGGTTGATGCCAGCACCAAATAAAATGGAGAAGGCTGGATTTGGAAGGTTTATGGGGGATATCAGCATGGTTTTGAACATGTGAGACTTCAGATATCCATAGACATTCAAGTAAAGATATCAAATAGCCAATTGGATATATAAGCACAGATTTTGTGAAAGGAGGTTGGGCTACTGTAAAAAATGTGTTATTCATTAGTAAATTGATGTATGCAAAGATGTGAGAGTAGATAAGATCAAAAAGATTACAAAAAAGTATGAACTATTGTTTTCAGTGGGAACATTTCACCCTCCTGGGGCCATATAGCAATGTCTGGAGACATCGTCACAACTTTGAAGAGGTGGTGCTAGAAGCATTGAGTGGGTAGAGACCACGGATGCCACTCACCATTCTACAGTGCACTGGACAGCCTTCACAACAAAAATAAACTGGCCCCAAAGTCAGTAGTGCCACACACTTTGACAAACGTTAGTGCAAATGGACAAAGACAAAAGAGAATCAAGGACTTAGCTCCTGGATGCTTCAATATTAAGAGGTTAGAGAGAAGAGGCGGAACTAACAAAAGAGGTAGAAAGTGAAGAAATGGCCAGTGAAGTAGCAGGACAACCAAAGGAATATAGTATCATCAGCGCCAAGTAAAACACTGTCCAAGTAAATCAGTGTTATTGTTGTTATAGTGTTATAGGTGCCGTCGAGTAAACTCTGACTCATAGCAACCCTATGTACAACAGAACAAACACTGCTCAGTCCTGCACCATCCTCACAAACCCTGCTATGCTTGAGCTTATCATTGCAGCCACTGTGTCAATCCATCTCATTGAGGGTCTTCCCCTTGTTCGCTGACCCTTGACTTTACTAAGCAAGATTTCCTTCTCCAGGGACTGGTCCTTTCTGACAACCGAAAGGGTGGGTGTGACAAGGTCTGGCCATTCTTGCTTCTAAGGAGCATTTTGGCTGCACTTCTTCCAGGACGGATTTGCTCATTCCTCTGGCAATCCATAGTATTTTCAGTATTCTTCACCAACACCATAATTCAAAGGTATCAACTATTCTTTGTTCTTCATTATTGTCCAGCTTTCATATGCATGAGGTGACTGAAAACATGACACAATGACTTGAGTTAGGCACACTTTAGTTTTCAAAGTGGCATCCATGTCCTTTAAGACTTTAAAGAAGTCTTTTACAGCAGAATTTCCAGTGCAATACAATGTCTAATTTCTTGACTGCTGCTTCCATGGGTGTTGATTGTAGATTCAAACTCAAAAACCAAACTCACTCCCATCATGTCGTTTCCAACTCAGAGTGAATCCCATTAGATTTCCAAGGCTGTAAATCTATACAAAAGTAGATCACCCAGTCTTCCTTCCACAGAGTGGCTGGTGGCTTTGAACTGCTGACCTTCAAGTTAGCAGAGTTAGCAGTCAAGTGCCTTATTCACTATGCTTCCAGAGCTCCTTGATTGTAGATCCACATAAAATGAAATCCCTCCAACTTCAATCCTTTCTCCATTTATCGTGATGTGGCTTATTGGTCCAGTGGGGAAGATTTTTGTTTTCTTTATGTTGAAGTGTAATACTTACTGAAGACTGTAGTGTTTGATCTTCATCAGTAAGTGCTTCAAGTCATCTTCACTTTCACCAAGCAAGGTTATGGCGTATTGCAGATTGTTAATGAATCTTCCTCCAATCCTGATGCCACATTCTTCTTGATACAGTTCAGCTTCTCAGATTATTTGCTCAGCATACAGATTGAATAAGTACAATGAAAGGATACAACCTTGTCAAATACTCTCTGATTTTTAACCATGCAGTATCCCTTTGTTCGGGAGCTCTGGTAGCATAAGGCCTAAGGCACTTGACTGCTAACCAGAAGGCTGGCAGTTCAAACCCACCAGCCACTCCTCGGAAGGAAGGTTGGACAATCTACTTCCACAATGATACCACCTCAGAAACCCAAGGAGGGTTCGATATGATTCGGGTCCGACTAGACGGCACATAACAACAACAACATCCCCTTGTTCTGTAGTGAGCAGTTGTGTTGTTGTTGTGCCTTAGGTACTACGCTACCAGAGCTCCTGTAGTGAGCAGTAGAAAGAGATAAATGTGTTAAAGGCTGCCTATAGGTCAACTAAGAAAAGACCAGAAAAATGAGCATTGAATACAGCAGTGGTGGAAGTTAAGGTCCTTGATGACACTAAAGTAAATAGTTTGGGTAAACTGGTGGAAGATGAAAGCCGCTTAATGACCATTAGCATTCGACACATTTTGTAATCTGGGTATTGCTTATCAGTGACTTTAAAATTTAATTAAAAACTGTATAATTTTATATGGTTAGAACCACAGTGTTGTTAACCAACCTTACTCTCTAAGTTCCTTATCAAATAAGCTATTACCAATGTTATGCTGGTAAATGTTTAAAACACAGCTTTCTAGGATGATGGAGGGAGCCTTGATAAGTAGCATTTGCAAATTTCTTTGGTGTAAAAACTCCCTCCATGGCATATTTTAAGCTAACATCATAAAGTCAACTAGCTCACAAAATGCATGGAAAGTTAACAATCAGCTTTTACAAGCCAGTATGCATTAGTTCCTACATTTTATCTCTGGTTTTCTTCTGATCCTAATCTGAAACCTCCTTCCACCACCCCATGCTAAACCACACCCCAGCAAGTGCTTCAGTTTCTTA
The DNA here is from genome assembly GCF_000298275.1 of Orycteropus afer afer. Lineage (NCBI taxonomy): Eukaryota > Metazoa > Chordata > Mammalia > Tubulidentata > Orycteropodidae > Orycteropus > Orycteropus afer. The sequence continues at coordinate 1,214,347 of NW_006921944.1, read as the reverse complement.
TTTCTGACCAGATAGATCATATTCAGAAAGCTCTGAGTCATCCTATCTGCTATTTCTCAATGCCCAATAGGTGAGTCAAAACCTTCTACCTCATTTAACATAGTAGCTTCCAAAATATTTCTAATGATATAATTATTTTGCACTAAATTTCAAAATGACTGCGTCTATACAAATATTATGCATGGTAGGGACACTGCTTACCCATCACTGCAATGAGTTCTATGATTTGTTTTGAAAAAAAACATAGTCTAAAAATGACTGCTGCATGTGTAGAAGGGATGGCAACACAGTAGAATGTTAGTTAAATATTCTCCTCTCCCCTCAAACTGTTTTCTTATTACCCAATTGCCTTCTACTGTAAAATACAGCACACTGCTGTATTTCACTTAGCTAAAGCTAAACTCTGTCGATGGGGCAATCTACTTCCGTAGTGATACTGCCTTGGAAACCCAAGGAGGGGTCGCTATGAGTCGGGTCTGACTTGATGGCAAATAAAAACAACAACAAACTCTGTCTAGCAACTAGTACTGTATAGTTTTGCTGTTTAATAATTTCATGCCCATTTCTAATCTATTGTTGTGGAGTTGAATCCAATCCCTTGTGTTACAAAATACAATTGTTCCATTGGTTACTGTTTGCTGCAATCTTTCAGAAACAGATTTCCAGGCCTCTCTTACATAGTGCCATTAATCTGTGGGCACAGACTATTCTCACTATGCAGGAACCTTATCTATTTCTGTGTGAAATATAAACATACAAAGCATTTCAACCCACTGCTTTTAAATAAATCCTTTATCTTTTCTACATTTCCAAATTGGATCCATGCTAATTTGATTAAAATGGTTCCTGCTATTTTTAATGCTAATTGGAGATTAATTTGAGAGTAATTTAAAAATTATTAGAAAATATCTTAGAAGAAATTTACTTATCCAGATAAATCAAAATTTGTCTTCAACATTGATTCCTAAAATGCAAGTCATGGTACACTAACCACTGTGCTGCAGTTTGGGTGCTATCTGTTTGGTTCTGATTCATGGGGACACATGTACAACTGAACAAAACACTTCCCAGTCCCAGGCCATCCTCACAATCCTTGCTATACTTGAGCCCACGATTGCAGCCACTGTGTCAATCTGCGTCATTGTGGATCTTTCCATTTTTTCAGCAACCCTCCACTTTACCAAGTATGATGTCCAGCTCCAGGAACTGATGCTTCCTGATAACATGGCCAAAGAACATGAGACAAAGTCTCCCCATTCTCGCTTCCAAGAAGCATTCTGGCTCCACTTTTCCCAATACAAATTTGTTTGCTCTTCTGCCAGTCCATGTTACATCCAATATTCTTTGACAACACAATTCAAATGTATCAATTCTTCATTGGTATTGCTTATACATTGTTCAGCTTTCACATGCAAATGAGGTGACTTGAGACCACACCATGGCTTGAGACAGGAGAAGGATCTCTGCTGGTGCTGTGCTTAAAGCATTGGGCTACTAAGCAAAAGGTCAGCATTTTGACCCAACCAGCCACTGCACAGGAAAAGAAGAGGCAGTCCACTTCTATGAAGATTTACAGCCTATGGAGAAGTTCCATTCTTCCTAGGGTCACAAGGAGTCAGAATCAACTCAATGGCAATGGGTTTAGTTTTTTGGTTTTGAGTCCTGAACACCTTAGTCCTTAAAGTAACATCTTTGTTTTTTAATACTTTAAAGAGGTTTTTTAGCAGTACATTTTCCCAATGTAATACATCATTTGATTTCCTGATTGCTACTTCCATGGGTATTGATTGTGGATCCAAGTAAAATGGAACCCTTGACAACTTCTGTTCTGGTAACCTAGTGATGTTCTGACAGGAATATACCACAAATGGGATGGCTTGAACAAACAGGAATTTTTTCTCTTATAGTTCAGGAGGCTAGAAGTCTGAGTTCTAAGTGCCAGCTTCTAGGGGCTGGGTGAAAGCCCTTTGACCTTGGGCTTCAGCTCTGCCTCTCACTCCTGGCCTACTGGAGCTAGAGGTATCTCTTCACTCAGACAGCTGCTGGCTGCTGAGGCTGACATGCCCAAGGTTGACAAGTAAAAAGGCACAGTCCTGATGTTACCAAACCACATGGCAGGTCATTCATTCAAGTCCATCAAAAGTCCCAAGGTCAGCAGAGCATGGCAGGCTGCTGAGCAACAATACGGCTACATGCAGGGTTCATGCATGCTAGAGACCATTCCCAAAGCTGTTTCTTACATACGGGAAGCAGACAACATCCCTAAGGCAGCTACTCAGCTGCTTGTGGTAGGTCCCACCATAGAGTTGATTGCCAGTCTCATCATGGGGAATAACTACCACCAGCTGCCCAGTCACTCAACCAGGCCCAGCCAAGTTGACACACAAACTTAACCATCACAACTTCATTATTTTCTCCATTTATCATGATGCTGTTTATTGCTACAGTTGTAAAAATTTTTGTGTACATTATGTTGAGATGTAATCCATACTGTGAATGCTAAATTCATTTTAATGCTATGCTCCAACTAATAATTTATTGGACATACAATCAAGACCTTGATTAAGATTCCTTTTTACCTTAATATCCCTCACTGCTTTAGTGATAAGTACCAAATTAATTTTGGAATAACTGTAATTGACTTGTAAATAGCAGGCTAATATGACAGGCAAAAGGAATCTTTAAAACTAACAATTATGAGCACCTTTTGCATATGTTTATATAAGACAAACAGAAAGTCCATATGGTTCTATTTCTAAAATTTCAACATCTTTTTATTAAGGAAAGTTCAAGTAAATCTGTAGTATTTAAAGTGTACTTTCCCATCTCATTTAAGACTCATGCACACCTACTTCTCACTTACCAATTATCACATTATCCAATATTTTGCATTTACAATGGTAAAAAATCTACTATCCAACTACTTTGTGCTTCAGTGACATATATCTGGTAGTAATGAACACTGAGGTGGGAGGTGAGTGTAACACAGGGAGTGATGGCACTTATGTAATGATTTAATTTGACAGTTATATAATGATGTAATTTGGCACTTGTAAAGACATCCTTCATTCTGTGATCTGATGTAGTCATCCTCCATTTTCACATAATGCCAATTTTCATATAATAACCTGGTCTTTGGACTCTAATCATGTCAATAAGTTAGGAATTGTTGTACTTGTTCCCAAGTTATATCTTTTAATTTTTTCAGTTTTTTTTTTTTTTTTTTTGGTATCTTGTTGTTGTTATTGTTGTTAGGTGCTGTTGAGTCAGCTCTAACTCATAGCGACCCTATGTACAACAGAACAAACACTGCCTGGTCCTGTGCCAGCCTCACAATCCTTGCTATACCTGAACCCATCACTGCATCCATAGTGTCAATCCACCTCATTAAGGGCCTTCCCCTTCTTTGCTGACCCTTCACTTTGCCAAGCATGATATCCTTCTACAAGGAATGATCCCTTATGACAACATGACCAAAGTAGGTGAGACGAAGCCTGGCCATTCTCACTGCCAAGGAGGATTCTGGCTGCACTCCTTCCAGGACAGATCAGTTTGTTCTTTTTGCAGTATTTTCAGTATTCTTCACCAACACCACAACTCAAAAGCATCAACTCTTCTTCAGTCCTCCTTGTTCATTGTCCAGCTCTCACATGCATATGAGGCAACTGAAAATATCATGGCTTGGGTTAGGCACACCCTAGTCTTTAAGGAGATATCTTTGCTCTTTAGCACTTTAAAAAGGTCTTTTGCAGCAGATTGCCTACTACAATATGCCATCTGACATCTTGACTGCTCCTTCCATTGGTGTTGACTGTGGAATCAAGTAATATGAAATCTTTAACAACTTTAATATTTTCTTCATTATTGTGATGCTTCTTATTGGTCCAGTTCTGAGGACTTTTGTTTTCTTTATGTTGAGATGTAATCAACACTGCATATTGAAGTCTTTAATCTTCATCAGGAAGTGCTTCAAGTCATCCCCACTTTCAGCAAGCAAATTTGTGTCATCTGTGTATTGCAGATTGTTAATGAGCCTTCCTCCAATACTGATGCCATAAAGTCTAGCTTCTTGGATCATTTGTTCAGCATAAGATACAATACGTATGGTGAAAGGATACAACGTGATGCACTCCCTTCCTGATTTTAAACCATGCAATATCCCTTTGTTTTGTATGAACAATAGCCTCCTGGTCTATGTACAGGTTCCTGATCAGCACAATCAAGTGTTCTAGAATTCTCATTCTTCTCAATGTTATCCATAATTTTTTTTTTTTTTTTAATGGTACACACAGTCAAATACTTTTGCATAGTCAAGAAAACATCTTTCTGGTGTTCTTTGTTTTCAGCCAAGATCAATCTGATATCAGCAATGATCTCCCTCATTCCACATCCTCTTCTGAATCCAGCTTCCATTTCTGGAAGTGCTCTGTCAATATATTGCTGCAACCATTTTAGAATAATCTTCAGTAAGATTTTACTTGCATATGATATTAATGATATTGTTTGATAATTTCCACACTGTGTGGGATCACTTCTTTTTGGAATGAGTACAAATATGAATCTCTCCCAGTCAGATGGCCAGGTAGCTGTCTTTCAAATTTCTTGACATAGATGAGTGCCTCCAGCGGCATTCATTTGTTGAAACATCACAATGGGTATTCTATCAATTCCTGAAATATTATTCTTCACGAATTCCTCCAGTACAGCTTTGAATTTTTCCTCCAATACCACTGGTTCTCAATCATATGCCACCTCTTGAATTGGATGAACATTGACCAATTCTTTTTGGTACAGTGACTCTGTGTATTCCTTCCATCTTCTTTGGATGTTTCCAGCATCATTCAATATTTTGCCCATACAATCTTTTAATATTACAATTCTAGGCTTTAATTTTTACTTCAGTTCCTTCTGCTTGAGAAATGCTGAGCATGTTCTTCTCTTTTGGTTTTCTAACTCCAGGTCTTTGCACATTTCACTATATTAATTGACTTTGTCTTCTTGAGCTGCTCTTTGAAATCTTCCTTTCAGCTCTTTTATCTTGTCATTTCTTCTGTTTGCTTTAACTACTCTTCATTCAAGGGCAAGTTTCAGTGTCTGTTCTGACATCCATTTTGGTCTTTTCTTCCTTTCCTGTCTTTTTAATGACCTTTTGCTTTCTTCATGGATGATGTTCTTGACGTCATGCAACAGTTCCTCTGATTTTCAGTCATTGGTGTTCAGAGCATCAAATCTATTCTTTAGATGGTCTCTAAACTCAGGACTGATATAATCAAGGCCATATTTTGGATCTTGTGTACTTCTTTTAATTGTCTTCAGATTCAACTTGAACTTGCATATGAGCAATTGATGGTCAGTTCCACAGTCAGCTCCCAGTCTTGTTTAGGCTGAAGATATTGAGCTTCTCCAACACCTGTTTCCACAGATGTAGTTGATCTGATTCTTCTTTACTCCATCAGGTGAAGTCTATGTGCATAGCCATCATTTGTGTTGTTGAACAAATGTATTTGCAAAGAATAAGTCGTTGGTCTTGCAAAATTCTATCATGCCATCTCCAGCCTTATTTCTATCACCAAGGCCATATTTTCCATCTATACACATCTTGATTACATGTTTGGTCAATTTCAGACTGCAGAAGTTGGTAAAAATCTTCAATTTCCTTGTCTTTGTCTTTGGTGGTTGGTGCATAAATTTGCATAACAGTAGTATTAACTGGTCTTCCTTGTAGGTGTATGGATACTATTCTATCACTGACAGCACCATACTTCAGTATAGATCTTGATACATTCCTTGTGATGATGAATGCCACACCATTTCTCTTTGTCATTCCCAGCATGGTAGATCATATGGTTGTCTGATTCAAAATGGCCAAAACCAGTCCATTTCAGCTAACTAATGCCTAGGATATTGATCTTTATGTGTTCCATTTCATTTTTGACAACGCTCAACTTTCCTAGATTCATGCTTGTATATTCCATGTTCTAATTATTCATGGATGTTTGCAGCTTTGAGTCATGCCACATCAGTATTGGAGGTTCCAAAAGTTTTACTCTGTCCACATCATTAAAGTCAGCTGTACTCTCAGGAGGCAGCTCTTCTCCAGTAGTATTTTGAGTGCCTTTGATCTGAGGGGCTCATCTTCTGACACTATGTCGGACAACGTTTCAGGGCTATTCATGAAATTTTCAGTAATATATCAGACAGTATTTCACTGATATTCACAAGGTTTTCACTGGCCAATTCTTTGAGAAGTGGATGGTCCCTTCCTTCTTCCAAGTCTGTCTTAGTCTGGAAATTCTTCTGAAACCTGTCCACCATGGGTAACCCTGCTGGTATTTGAAATGCAAGTGGTACAGCCTCCAGCCTCACAGCAACACACAAGCCACCACAGTATGACAAACTGAGAGATGGCATCTTAAAATCACGAAAATATCTTCTCTGTATTGGAAGCAATGGGAATCAATTTTTTTTAAGTTTGGTATTTAGAAATGAGCACTACCTTTACGGTTAAAATAATTATGTTTAATGTATTAGAATAGGATATTCATACAATTTCAAAATATTATTTCACAGATTATTTATTAATATATTTTAAAAAAAGGTCCATTAAAACTCAAAGACATGGCAGACATCTGATCTGTGTGTGTATAATGAAGATTACATAATCAATAAAGTGAAAAGTTGGCCCAAGTGTCTATTTATGAGATATTAAGGACATATTGTCTATACAGGATGCTTGAAAAAAATGTTTGACTTCAATCTAATCATAAGGAAAGCATTATACAATCCATATTGGAGTATATACTATTAAAGAACTAAACAAAACTCCTAAATCTCTACATAAAATGTTTTTTGAGCTGATATAGAAGTGAGTACTCAAACTCACTAGCCACTCCTTGAAAGGAATATTGGGCAATCTCCTTCCAAAGAGATACTGACTCAGAAACCCAAGGAGTGGTTGGTATGAGTCAGATTTGACTTGAAAGCATGAGTTCTTTTTTTTTTTTTTTTTAATTCTATATTAAAGAAGACTAAAGAAAAATGACAAGCCAATGCAATGTATTATTATTGGTCAGATCCTAGACTAAAAGTAAAGAAAAAAAAAGTTATGAAAGACATTTTTGGTATAATGAGAAAAACTGAAATCTGAATTATCTATTAGATAATATTACAGGATCTTTAAATTTACATTATATAATATTATGTTCATTATGTGGAAGATTAAGTTTGTTCTTAATTAACACATGCTACACTATTCATGATGAAATATTAAAAATTAGCAACTTCCTTTCCTTTTGGTTTTGCAGAAGAAACTAAGTGTGTGTGTCTGTATGTGTGTGTGCACACCCATGCATGCATGCACACTATATATAAATACGTATATGGAGAGAGAGAGCACAAATACAAATGTCATAAAGTGATACCAATGAGCATGTAAATATTCATTGTACTTCTATATACTTGAAATTTCTAAACAAAAAATTGCAGGGAATTTTTGTGAAAAATTACATTGTTGTGGGATAAATTATTTATTTTATTCATCCCATTTTCTAATCCATGATTTGTTAAATAATCAAAAACAAACAACAACAACAAAAACATCTAAACCCACTGCCATAGAGTCAATTCCAACTCATAGTGACCCCTACCTTGGGTTTCCCAGGCGGTATCTCTACCAAAGTAGATTGCCCAGTCTTCCTTCTGAGGAGTGGCTGGTGGGTTTGAACCAATAATAGCCTTCTGGTTAGCAGTCAAACATCTTAGACACTATGCTACCAGAACTCCCTTGTTAAATACATCAGAACAAAATTAATATGAAGCCAGAGACACCCTATCTTCCACTCAAATAATGTGTTTCTAATAATTATTATAATATCAAATTTTCTCACCTTAAAACAAAGAAATCTCAAACAAAATTATTCTATATTTTGAACAAATGAACACTAAACTTTTAACTACTGGGAGTGTCCATTTTATTTTCTGTCTATAGTGACTTAATTAAACTACTTTGTTTAGTGACAGTAAATTTCCTTCTAAGAGCCCTGGTGGTGCAGTGATTAAGTACTTGGCTGCTTACTGAAATGTCAGCAGTTATAAGGCAGCAGCTAATCAAAGAACAAAGAGGTGGCAGTCTGCTTCTGTAAAGATTTACAGCCTTGGAAACCCTATGGGGCAGCTCTACTCTGTCCTATACAATTGCTATGAGTTGCAATCCACTCGATGGCACAGTTTTTGGTTTTAAATGTCACTCCCTTCTGTTCATAGTTTCTGAAATGTATGTGAAAGCTGTTGCTTTAAAGTGTTTCTTCTAAGTGATAGCTATGCCACACACTATATTTTGTCCATCTGGGAAGCAATGATCTAAACACAATTTTTCCCTTTAAGTTATGTTACTGCTCCCTCCCACTGGAGAAGAATCATGTTTGAGAAATATATGAGAAAGCCAGCATTTGAGTTGATCCAATTAATTACTGGCACATAGATTTATTCATTATTGACTTTGATAAAATTTTACACATATACTTTATATCTAATGATTTCTAGGGTTGGAGGAGCATTAGTTATAAATTTTCTGAGGAAAATTTAACAACTATTTTTTTTTCCATACAGAAAGACCTACTTTTTGACACTATCTAGATATAATTTTATCTTTATTGATCTCAGTGAGGGGTCATGGCTAAACTTTTATAAGTTAACTATACAAAACTAACATCTTTCATGTACTTCTGAACTATAAGTGCCCACTTCGGAAGTAGAGGGTTTTTCTCCTCTGTTACACAACTGAAGTACATGCCTGCCGCCACTGGATGGCGGCGAAAGATACAGAAATACCAGAAATGTTTAGAAGAGCAATCTAAAGAGGATCTCACTAAAAATTCATCACGTAAAGAAAATATATACTATAAAGTATGAGTTAAATTTCAATTGTATAATTTGAAAAATATTATTTTCAACAGATCACTATATTTTTTAGCAAAATTATCTGAGATAGCAACAGTCTTGTTTTTATGCATCTGGACTAGCTCAAAGTGTAATACATTTTTAAAAGTTCAAGTTGAAAGATTTTTCTTTGATGAAACTTTGACTTAAGGAAAGATAAGGTGAGGAACAGTTGAAGGATATTATTTACAGTAGATTACTGAATAAACCAAATCCACTGCTGCCATCAAGTTGATTCCAACTCATAGCAACCCCCTTTGTGTTTCTAAACAGTAAACCTTTACAGAAGTAGATTGCCCCATCTTCGTTCCATAGAGCAGCTGGTGGGTCTGAACCGCTGACCTTCTGGTTAGCAATCAAATGCTTTAGGCACTGTACAACCAGAGCTCCTTGATTGTGAGTTTAAAATCTTATCCTTTGGAAATAGACAGAATTAGTTTTAGCCCACAGAGCTTAAATTTATTAATTTATGAAATGGGATAGGTTATTTTTCCCATCCATGATGCAGTATCCTCTTCTGTAAAATTTGAATAATATACCTATTTATTAGGATTGGTACCAGGGAAAAAAAATGAACTTAGGCAAAAGTATTGATTATTGTGCCCGGAATATAGCAGGCACAAAGCATGTGATAGTTAATAGCTATATGGGCAATCTACTTCCGTAGTGATACTGCCTCAGAAACCCAAGGAGGAGTTGCTATGAGTCAGGTCTGACTCAATGGCACATAACAACAACAACAAATAATAATAAAGTAATAATACTTATTCAAATAAGCAGATGAATTTTTGTTTACATCTGACTCCATCACTAACACAATAACCTACATATTACTTCTATGTTATTCATTCTATCTATGTGGTACTTCCCTAAAATCCACCTTACAAATAAAAGGTAAACTGTTTAATGAGTATTAAAGTAAATCAGTATACTGATTTACTAAACTATCATTAGTACACCATATGCTTTGTAATAAGTACAGCATATGCTTTTTTAGGTTTACTTTTTAGATATAGGTCCTTCAATCTGGAAGCCAGAGTTGGACATGCAAATTCAGCTTCAAAATGATGATAGCCATCCTTTATGTGACAAGGATATATTCTCATGAAAGTCAGTGGTAGAGCAGGCTAACCAACAAACAAGGTCAAGTCAACAAGTGACTATGGAAATGGATGAGTCGCTCTGATTTCATTAACCTTATGCAGAGACACTTAAGCTTGTTGACTGCAGCATTTCTTCTACTGGAGGACAAATAAAAATATCATACTTCTTCAAACACTGGGAAAAGCCCTCTTTCAATCAGCCATACTCTACTTTTCTTCCTATTCTCTCCACTTCCAAATATAAAAAGGTAATCTTACTCTTAAAACCTGGGAATGATAAAATATTGGAAGTTGAAAAAGATATCTTGTTTCAGTGTATGTCAAAACACACTCCCAAAAGTATTTGTCATAATACTCCCAAAGCACAATATCATAACAAAGAACAGTGGTGAGAAACTCCTTTTCTTCTTCCTAACAATGGTCACTATTTCAAAAAAGTGAGAGGAGTCAGCAAATGGTACAACAAGAAAAAAATATACAAGGAACATGTGTCTTTTAGATAATATATTTCACATCCATTAAATGTTAATTAAGAACAGAGAACTCTTCTTTCATTTCTTAAACGAAAATGACAAATAATAAAAATGTCTTGATTCAGTATTATCCAGTAAAAGAAGAAATGTTGGTGGAGGAGGAAGAAGAAAGGAAAATCCCTGAAAAGATAAAAGGAAGGATTTGATTGTTTATGGATAATAAATTATGCACAGTCCTTGAGGTTAAAGGTTAGCAGGAAGAGTTTTAAAAGCAATTTTATTGGGCAGTTACACATTATAATGTTTAAGTAGGTGTGTGTTGGCAGAGACAAAGAGAGCCTTTTCAAGGATTATAAAGAGATATTAATTATTTTCTAAGCGTTGCATGAGCATTATTATTGGCACTGCACTGGGGTTTGAACAGTAAAGTAGTAATAGTAGTTGTTATGAGTTGCTGTTTAATCAATTCTGACTCATGGTGACTTCACATGTGCAGAGTAGAACTGCTCCATAGGGTTTTCAAGGTTGTGACCTTTCAGAAGTAAATCACCAGGCCTATTTTCTGAGGTGCCTGTGAGTGGGTTCACACTGCCAACTTTTAGGCTAGTAGTTAAGCACCTAACCATTTTCATCATCCAGGGACCCAGGAACTGAATAGTAAACTAGACTTGTATATTTTCTTATTACTCACACGGACCATATCCACAGGCATTTGGAAAATATCCAGACTTTCAGTGTACACATGTACTTATCCACCATGCTATTTCTTGAATGGAAAAAAAAAAAAAAATACACTAGTTATTTACACATCCATTCATTCATTTCCTCATCACTAACACATATAATCTGTTACTGTCTGACACTACACCATAGTAGTGAATTTCCAGTTGTGTTCTGCTTCTTGCTGCAGATAGGATCATGAGTTAATATTTAACCTGTTCAATCCTTACTATCCTCATCTAAAAATCGAAACTATCATGTTGGTAGTTACTATCAAGTTGGCTCTGACTCACGGTGATTGTATGTATAACGAGACTTTAGCCAATCCTGAGCCATTTCATGATTGTTAGTATGTGGGAGTCTATTATTGCAACTTTTAGAAACCATAATAATACCTCCTTAATAAGGTTGTTGTCAGGTGACAATACAAAGGCTTAGCTATGGCCTGGCCTCAGTAGGCACCAATGTTCTATAACACAACATACTCTTAATATATATACTATTTTAATGTGTATACTATCTTCTCTGATTATATAAGACTGATCACTATCTTTAAGAAGCTGCATCTCAGCTCCTAAGAGAACTTGCAATCAGATGGTTTCTGAAATCTCCCAAAAGGTATCTTGGAAGTCTGTCCCTGCTCAGACAGGCAATACAGCTACTGCACCAAACAATCTGCTGTACCCAGCATCAAGGTCTCAGCCAGAGATCACAGTCTCAGCTTCCTCAGTTCACTACTGACGACCTTCTAGATGCTGAAATGGATATATGAATGTTTAGAAGTTCCAACACTGTCAGGTGGTTTGAGGTAGAATGCAGAAGTGCCTCTCACTCCTATACTTCCTTTAACTTCAGACACAAAGTGTTCAGATCCACATGAAGCTTACCTAGGAAATACATGTGAGTGTCCAGTACTGGGTTACAGTTGAAATTGAGCCTCTTCTCCACCCTAGGTGCTCAGCATGCATCCTTCCTAGCTCTGGATGAGTCCTTCCATAAGTCAGACTTTTTTTTTTTTTTTTTGGCAACAGTATACTGAGTTAAAAATAAACCAGTCCAACAACTTCTATATGTACAATACAGTGACATTGATTACATTCTTCAAGTTGTGCTACCATTTCACTATCCTATTCCAAATTATTCCAGCATCATTATCTTACACTCACTGACCCTTAAGCACTCCATTTAGCCATTTAAATTGCCTTCTTGCCAGCCTATGTTGCAAGTTTCACTTTGCTAGGCATTTCTGAATCTCAGTTACAATAAGCCTGGGAATCTCACTCAGGAAAGTCTAGTGAAGGAAACAGACATCTAAGTAAGTGAAAAACGTATGTCATAGGTAAGGGCTGTCAGAAGAGAGAGAAAGAAAAAAAAAAAAACCACCAAGTGCAAGGGGTCCTAGAGAAACACTCATTGAAACCTGAGCAGTTGGCCAAGCTCACAAAAGATGTAACATTTACCTTTAATTTTGAAGGATTATTAGGAATTCCATGATTAGAGAATGGGATTGAGAAAAGACGATACCAAAAAGAATGAAAAACTTGCCTTAAATCACAGAAACATGAAAGGATATTTGGTTTGTGTGGACTGGATATAATGATGGGTGGAACAGAAAGAATTAAATCTAAAGATGAAAAGGAAGTTCATATTGTGAACAAGTTTATAACAAGGAAATTGCATTATAGATTCTTTTTCTGGTGGTGTAGTGCCTAAGGCATTTGACTGCTAACCAGAAGGTC
>NW_006921944.1:1195612-1201110 GCF_000298275.1 Orycteropus afer afer | reverse complement strand
CTAGTTCACAAAGCACAGGAGGAGTACAACTGCAAGTTTTACTCCCGTTCAGCACTCCATCTCTCTATATATTTCCAGATCAATGTATTTATGGAAATCCACAAATTAAGGAAATTTAAAATCCAAACAAAAAAAATAGAACATTAGATATAACCCAAATGGTAGAGAGAAGTGTTGAGTTTTAAAAAGAATCTTCCATTTAGTTCCATGTTTGGCAGTCCAATGTAATGCAGAGGTAATTTTTCTGTATTTTTTTTTTTTTTTCACTTAAACTATAGTATACACCTGTGCTTAGTGACATAAAGAGTAACAAAGCTTACAATGTTTAGAGAGTCACCTTCATAGGTTACTTCTAGGTTATGGAGTGTACTAGAATAATATGTTTAAAACTTGTGTGACCATAGTATATATTTTATAGGACATTATACTAAATCACCAGCTTTTCCATCTGATTGCTAAGAACTGTACCACATACAGTAATAGCATGCTCCTCATACAACAAGTTTTGGGATCTGCCTTTGGAAAAGAGAATGAGAATTTCAGCAGGTTGGCAACCCTGCCCCTTGTAGGTTTCCTACATTCTCATAATTGAGGACTAGGAGGACTATGATGAAAGGGTTGAGCATAGATGACAGGTTACGAGTAATCCCATCACACAATCCCTCTTTCCTGTAGTGTATTCAAAGGCATTCGTTTTAGAATAATATCCATAAATATCTCAAATACAAATTATTTCAAATATCACTTATTTTACATGAACTACAATGTAGATGATGGTCTTGTTTTTTTCACAATTTTTTTGGCATTGAGTAGATGCAGGTGTATATTGACTGCCAAAGACTTTTAACCTCTTCACCCCATCTTTCATTACTTGTCCTTTCCTTCAGCCCCTCACTCCTGCCCTACTCTCGTTCATCTTCATTGGACCTTTTAGCCAGAACTCTTTCCCCATTTGCCTTTGTACCTGGTGCTTTCTTGATATGAAATATTCTTTCTTCCTTCATCCTTTTTTTTTTTTAATCTAGCTAGCTCCTCCTTACTCTGCATGTCTATGAAAATCACTCTGATCAGGTTCCCTAGAAGCAGTTCCTTGATCAAGAGATTTATTGGGGACATGCTCACAGGAGAAGGGGACTGAGGGAAGCAGCACAGAGTAGGGGGTAAAAGCTGTTCAGGAATGGGGTCTCAGCTGGAGTCTAAGTGATCTCACCAGGAAGGACTGAAGCACTAATTGCACCACTGAGTTAATCCCACTTCATGGGCTGCCCCTTGGTATCTCTATTACTGCTCACAACTCGGACCTGGGAAGTTGGGACAGGAGCAGTGCATTTACCCTGTGCCAGGTGGCAAGTGTGTGGAGGAGGTGTCAGCTGTGAATTTTTATCAACAAACACTTCCAGCAGTAGGAGGATGGGTGCACTCTGCAAGGAAAAGGGAAGGGAGGAAGGTAATGGTGGGAACAGCATCTTCTTACTGATTCACTTGCAAATGCCTCTCAAATATATTCCCATAGCACCCTTCCCTTCTCCTATGCCAGCATTCACTACAGGCAATCACAGGTGCCATAATTCCCAAGAAGGCAGGGATCCTGTCTATATATTTTTAATGCTGTAGCCCAGAGCCTCACACACACAGTTGTTGTTAGGTGCCATGGAGTGAATTCCAATTCATAATGACCTCAAATGTGGCAGAGTAGCATTGCCCCATAGGGTTTTCTAATCTTTATGGGAGCAGATTGACAGGTTTTTCTCATGTGTAGCTGGTTAGTGGGTTCAAACCACCCACCTTTGGTTTAACAGTCAAGTGTTAGGCTCCTGAAAAATATTTGTTAAGCACTGTTCAACACAAAGAAACCTAAGATATCAAAATGAAAATCCTTAAATAGGGCATTTCTTTAGAAAAACATTATACTGTTCAAGATGTCAAGTTATTTATACTTGTTTGTAGGCAGTAAAAATCACCACCTTTATCAAGATAGACAGGAGATAGGAAGATGCTTGATTTTCACATTCTTTCTGTAAGAATCCTCTTCTCTTAGTAGGTGTGATTTCTCTCCCTACTGTACTGCCCATAAGTTGCTGTTCAGTTTCTTTTGAATTAAAAACTACACAGTTTGCTTAGTTGGTGAAATCTTGATGAAGCAGAATAATTTGTCATCTGGTCTGTTACAAAACTTCTAGAGAGGAAGGCAATGCATTTGCAAGTGAAATGAATAAGGAGCTGCTAATTAGCAATCCCCAAACAACAATGTGTTTTCCCAGGAATAGCACTAAATTTTTTTTTTAAAGATAAGTAAATAATAAAAAGAATAATAAAGTTTGTCAGTAAATAGTTCCCAAAAGACACACATTAAAACGCATGATAAATTATGTCAATATCCACACTAATGGATCAGTTTTGTTTGTGTGCCTTGCGGCTTGGCTGTTGTCGACAGAGAAGCTGACTTGCATCCCTACAGGAATAAATTCCTAATTAACTGCCCAGGCCTGAAGCCTTTTCATTCAAGAAATAGCTTGATCTAAGACTCTGAACTAGGATTAGAACATTTGGCCAAAGAAGATTTTAAAATATAGATATAAAGTACATTGAAAACATCATGTTCAAAGCAGAAATATGTTCCCAAAGTATCAACACAGAAAATTATATATAAGCATTCAGCCTTGATGAGACACCATCTTTCTCTCTTTCCTAGTTAATAAATAAATAGATAGATAAAAACACTACCATTAAGGAACTATGAATTCTCTCTCCAGAAATTTTTCTGGAAATACTGTACTAAGAAAAGGTATGACTGATACCGACACTATATCCAGTTACTTAGCAGTCCATTATGGTATTTGTAAATCTCTAAGCAGTCATTATTATTCAAAACTCCATATATTGTATTTTGTATATTTATGTGGAAAAGGGATGATTTTAAAATACCTCAGTCCGGAGTACTGTTACACATCCAAATGTGGCTTAAATAATTAATTTCCATCAGTGATATTAAATATCTAAGGAAGATGTGATCAGTGCTTTTCTTCCAGAAATAAGCAATACTTAAAATTCTGGCTGTGTAACAGGCTTCAATCCTATGAAATGCAAAATTCATTAGGTAGAAGTGCTCTGTATATCAAAATGAAATCCTATTAGATACAAAATCTGTTCTAAGATCTTCATCCAAACAAGAATCACACATCATTCTACAATAAGATTTGTCATATCATGAAATCTAAATTTTGTTGGGAAGAAAATGTGCTCTTCTTTTTTTCTTTAAAAACTCTAAATTTTTGGAATAAATGATAATTACTCAAAAAAAACACAAAAAACAAAAAACAATTGTGATGCCCTAAGGCAGTGGCTTACAATCTTGATTATACATCAGAATCGCCTGAGAGTTGTTAAAACACAGAACCCCTAGGATATCTGACTCAGAAGGTTTGGGTTAGGGCCCTAGAATTTGAGTGCCACCCTTTGAGAGCCACAGGAGTCAAGGTTTGGGGGGGAAAAAAAATCTAAAGAGGCAAAGGTTCTCACACTGTTTCACTCCGGAGTGTCACACTGTGATTTTTCACCTTTATGTAATACAACTGGAATTTCTTTTAGAGAAAGATCTTTCCTCTTGACTGATGGATTAAGTGACATTAAAAAAAAAAAGAAAAAGATCTGTCTTCTTAAAAGACTAATCAAAAGACATTAATTTGGGTGGAAGAAAAGGGGAACATTTGTATGAAAACAATATACACATTTCAGAAAATAAAAACAAATGTATAATCAACTACATACTTGACAACAGTGTCCTTATATCTATGGTTTTATATAAGAAATATAAAGTATTAAATTTTTTTTTTATTGTGATTTGGGTGAAAATTTACAGAGCAAATTCACTTTCCATACAGCAGTTCACATACACTTTGTCTCATGACATTGACCACAAAATACCACAACTAACAGCTCCTCTCCCACTTCCTCTCGATAGTTAACTCTTCCCTGTGTCCATCCCTCCATGAACTCCTGCCCCCTGAACTGTCTCCCTGTGTATAAGCAGCCTTTCTTTCTCCCATGATTGTTCTCTCCAAGGAGTGTATCTACCTCAGGTAAATGTTCAACTTATATGCCTGTCTATTGTTTGGCTGGAAGCCACAGGTGTGGGTTCAACTCCAGACCTGAAGGGCAGCTAGGGGCCATAGTCTCAGTGGTTCCACCAGGCTCTACTGGACCAGCAAACCTGTTCCCCTCTTTTTTTTTTTTTTTTTTTTATCTCCAACTGATTTTTAGTTTTGTTCCACGTTGTTCTACCTCTCTATCCAGGATCACCTACATAGATCCCCTTCCCAGTGATTGACATTGGTAGCCGGGCACCATCTAGTTCTTCTGGTCTCATAGTAGGATAGGCTGCAGATCTGATGGTGTACCAGTTGTGAGGTCTGATTGTTTCCATGAATGTTTGGTTTTCTTCATTCTTCTTTGCTCTGGACGAGGAGAGACCCATCGTTGCATCTAGGTGGCAGCTTGCAAGCTTTTAAGATCCCAGTCACTACTCACAAAAGTAGGAGGTGGAAGAATGTTTTGTGTAGTATGTTATGCCAAATGAGCTTGATGTCCCCTGTGACTATGGTTTTGTTCCCACAGGTTCAACTACTCAGTCCCTCGGGGTAGCTGGCTGTGATCAAGCAGTGACTAAAACCTTGTCCCTTGTCACCTCTACTATACACCTGGGAATTCAGATCATACACATAAATTTACAGGACCATGGTCTGCCACCCCATACATGTTCTTGTGTACACTCCCTGCTTCATAGACATACCTGACAGTACAGCCTGTCCACCCATCTATCTACCCGTATACCCATGTTTGCCTTCACAGACAATGCAGTACTGTATGTACATAAGGCTTCTCTTTGCTGTCTGTACCTCTCTATGTTTTCCTCTTCCTCAATGCCACCATGTTCATCACTCACATTTGGTACATTGCCCTTCTCTGCACCCAAATCAATACTTACCTCTATTTATCTAACAGTGTTCCCTCCCATTCCCTCCCACCCCATGCAACCAACAAAGAAAATTTCCTTCCATAGATAAATCTTTCCCTGACTATTACAATAATGAACTAATACAGTATTTGTCCTTTTGTGATTATTTCGCTCAGCATAATGTCCTCCAAGTTCATCTACAATATGCAGTGTTTTGCAGATTCTACATTATTCTTTAGCATTGCATATTATTCCATTGTGTGTATGTACCATAGTTTGGTTATCCATTCCTCAGTAAATGGACATCTAGGTTGTTTCCATCTTTTGGCTATTGTAAATAGTGCTGCGATGAACATGGGTGTGCATATATATCTGTCCTTGTCATGGCTCTCACTTCTTTAGGGTATATATCTAGTAAGGGGATATCTGGGTCAAATGGTATTTCTAATTCCAACTTTTGAAAGAATTGCCATACTGCTTTCCACAATGGTTGTACCATTTTACAGTCCCACCAGCAGTGTATGAGAGTCCCAATCTCTCCACA
>NW_006921944.1:1185366-1191381 GCF_000298275.1 Orycteropus afer afer | reverse complement strand
GCTGTCCTTTTTCCTTTTGATTGTTGTTGTTGTTGTTGTTATGTGCTGTCAAGTCGGACCCGACTCATAGCGACCGCTCCTTGGGTTTC
This sequence comes from Orycteropus afer afer, assembly GCF_000298275.1. Taxonomy (NCBI): domain Eukaryota; kingdom Metazoa; phylum Chordata; class Mammalia; order Tubulidentata; family Orycteropodidae; genus Orycteropus; species Orycteropus afer. The sequence goes on along the minus strand of NW_006921944.1, from coordinate 1,191,292 downwards.
CAAGACAGTATCACTATGGAAGTAGATTGCCCCATCTTCCTTCCGAGGAGTGGCTGGTGGGTTTGAACCACCAGCCTTCTGGTTAGCAGTCATGTGTCTTAGGCACTATGCTACCAGAGCTTCTTTAATCCAGTAACTCTCCCTCCATCTCCAGAAATTTAGGACTTCCACAAGCACTCTCAAACTAGTCAGTAGCTGTTAAATTCTTGTTTCACAATCCTTGATGTTATGATAAGGTGCTCCTTCTTCTTAACAGGTTATAATTGATTTTTTAAGATACAATTAAAATAAAACCCTTAGATCTCCCAGTTTTTCTGCTTACCTATTGTCAGTTTCCTTTCCACTCAGGCAGATGATAATTTTTCCTGGCTATGTATTTATTTTTTAAATAAAATTGTGATCTGAGAAGATGTTTGAAGTATTTTAATGATTTTTAAATTTATATTAAGGCTTGCTTTGTGGCCTTACTCATGGACTATCCTGGAGAATGTTCCATGTGCACTGGAAAACAATGTATATTGTGCTACTGTTGGATGAAATGTTCTGTAGATGTCAATAAGGTCAAGTTGGAGGATGTATTGTTTAGTTCTTCTGCATCTTTGTTGAGTTTCTTTCCAATTGTTCTGTCTTTGATTGGAAGTGGTATATTAAAGTCTTCTACTATGATGGTGGAGTCATCTGTTTGCCTTTTTAATTCTGCTAAAGTCTGATTTATGTATTTTGGGGCTTTTTCATTTTGTGCATAGGTATTTATTATGGTTATGTCCTCTTGTTCAATCTATCATTTAATATTACATATCATACTTCCTTGTCTTTTATGGAGAACTCTGGAGGCATAGTGCCTAAGGCATTTGAATGCTAACCAGAAGGCTAGTGGTTCAAACCCACCAGCCACTCCTTGGTAGGAAGACTGGGCAATCTACTTCCATGGAGATACTGCTTTGGGAACCCAAGGAGGAGTCAGATTCGACTTGATGGCAATGAGGTTTTTTTTTTTTTTTTTTTTGGTCTCTTATTGTGGTTTTAGTCTTAAAGCCAATATCATCAGAAATTAATATTGCCACTCCTGCCCTTTTATGGTTGCTATTTGCTTCATATATCTTTTTCCAACCTTTGATTTTTAGTCTATTTGTGTCTTTCTCTCTAGGGTGTGTCTCTTGTAGACAGCATATTGATAGGTTATGTTTTCTTATCCAGTCTGAACTCTCCATGTCTTGAGCAATGCATTTAATCCATTTACATTTTGTGTAATTATCAACAAGTATGAATTTGTTGCTATCATTTTGTTATGTGCTTCTTCGTGGTATTGCTGATTTGTTTGTTCCGTATAATTTTCTTTGCTGAGCTTGTTTATGAATCATGTTATCATTTCTTTCATTACTATTGTTTTAGTAGTTGCTAATTATTTAGGCTTATCCTCTTTTTTATTTTGGTGTGAAGGTTTATCATTTTCCTTTGACGTTATCCTGTGATTTATAATTTTCTTCCCAAGTTTAGAATAGTCAGTTCTATCTTACAATTTTCTTGACTTTGTCATCATTTAGAAGTTCTGTAACTACACAATTTCTTCCCTCTTTTTGGTTTGTAGTTGTCCTCATTTGCCAATGATGTCTCTGGTTCCCCATTTGCAATCTTATAGGCTTATTTACTTAGGATACTTCCATAATTGTGTTGGTTTCTAGGTTATGTCATCATGTGTGTTAGTGGTTGGTTGTTGTTTGCTATTGGTTCTCTGTCCAATGGGCTCTTTTTAGCATTTCTTGTAAGATTGGTCTGATTTTAACAAATTTCCTTAATTTCTGCTTATCTGGAAATGTCCTGATTTCACCATCATATTTGAGGGACAATTTTGCCAGTTACATAATTCTTGATTGGATTTTTTTTCCTTTCTGGGTTTTCTTGCCTACATGGTTTCTGTCAAGAAATCAGAGCTTAGTCATATTGGTTGCCCTTTGTAGGTAACTTTTCATTTTTCCTGTGCTGCTTTCAGGATTCTTTCTTTGTCTTTGATTTTGGTGAGGTTGATGATGATATGTCTTGGTGATTTTCTTTTGGGGTCTATCCTGTTTGGTGTTCATTGGACTTCTTGAATGGATATATTCTTGTCTTTTATCATATCAAAGAAAACCTCTTCCAAAAATCTTTGACAATTTTCTCTGTGGTTTTCTTTGTCTTTTCCTGTTCTGGACTTCTGATTACACATAGGTTATTCCTGTTGATGGTCTCCTACATGAACCTTAGGCTTTCTTCATTGTGTTGTGATCTTTTTTCTGATTGATCCTTTTCTGAAGAACTATTGATGTATTTGTCTTCAATCTCAATCTCAATAATTCTGTCTTCCATTGATTCAATTCTACTCCTTTGCCTGTTCAATGTGTTATCTATTTCTGAGAATTTAGTATTAATCTTCTGTATTTCTATCTGTAGATTTATATCATTTCTAATTTTTCATTTATTTTTTCATTTTGTTCTTGTATTGTCTTCCAAAATTGTTCTAGAGTTTTCTCCAATTTTGTCAGTGTTTTCCTTGATCTGTCTCTCAATTCGTTGAAGGTAGCTAAATATAATTCTTTTGAATTCCTTAGTAGGGAGTTCCAATGCTGCTTTTTCCTCAGGGATGTGTTTTACATCAGTGTCCTAGTCCCTTGTTTCTACTGCTTTACCTTGTTTCTTTGTATGGACTGTGATTGTCTGTTGTCTCTGAGACTTTGTGACTTTTTATGTTTATATGTAATTGGTGATTGCGTGTTGGAGTGATTTGCCCTTGATCTTCCTTATCTTTGTTTTGTTTAACTGTATCTAGATAAGCAGGGTACTGTGCTCCTGTATTCACTACTTGGCAACACTTATGTACTCACCACCTGTCTCCCTCCAGTCATTAGCTTTTTATATGCTCATGCTGTCTTTGGCAAGTGGAACCTATTCTTCTGGCCACATATTTTTTAAACCTCAACATCTTTTTTTCTTTTTATCCATTATCTATCTAGAAAGCAATTTCTCTTTTGATTTTTTTTTTTTCCTAACACACTCAAATGCATTTTATTTTTCCTTTCTTTTTTTTTTTTTTAAATTACTGTTAGCCTAGTTTCCAAACATTACAGACTACATTTTTAAAACAGATCTCAGGACTGTTCTGAATTTTATAATGTTGTCTTTCCTGTTTCTTGTGCACAGGGCAGTATGTTCTTCAGGACTTAAACACCAGTCTGTTTTCTATTATGTTTTATTTTTTGTGTTTTCTTCTACTTTTCTATCCATCTGATCAGCTTTCTAATATCACTGAACTATATTAATTGTTGTCCAGTCGATTCTAACTCTTGCTAAACCCATTTTTGTCAGAGTAGAATTGAGCTCCACTGGGTTTTCAATGGCTGATGCTTCAGATACAGATCATGGCACCTTTCTTCCAAGGTGCCTCTTGGTGAACTGGAACCTCCAGCCTTTTGGTTAGCAGCTGAATGTGTTAACCATTTGCACCATTCAGAAATTCCTTGTTGAACTGTAGCTTCTGAATAATCATCTTTTTTAAAAATACTTACAGATTACCTCATTTGGTTCACAATTAGAAATTTTTTAAAGGATGTGATTTGGAGATTTTTCATCCCAGAAATGTATCATAAAACTTGAAATTCCTGCTATTAAAGGAATATTAAAGTTCTTCGTGTCACTATATATACACAACTTTGACAAACTTCCACTTCCATCTTGAACACTAGTAAAGAATTTATGGTCTCAATAGTGTTTTACTGCAATATCTAACACTTATATCATGACACCTACTTTTTGTATTTATATGTGCTATATCATCTTCTTCTCTACTGAAAACTCTTTTAAGATAGAACTTCTAAGCTTTTGACAGGCTAAAAATTATTAATAATATGAAACTCCTATAAATAATGTTTTAAATGGTAACATAACTCTAAGGAAATAGAATTTTCATAAATGTTAGTGGGATATTTGGAAACTTGGAATGTAGCTTGATGCTTGATGATGACACTTTTATGAGTAATAAGTATATCTGAAATGAACTTGAATTCCTGGAAAAAAGATTTTAAAGGAGAGAAATTTCTACTCAGAATGCTGAATTTTCTTTTTTTTTTTTTTTTCTCGCTTAACATTAAAATCAGGTATGGGTTATTGCATACAGTTTGTGGAAACAGTCTAAACAACTCTAAGAACCTCCAGTGTTTTTAAATTAGAGTCTATTTGCCAAAGCAGGAGGTGCAGCAGATAAAACTTCATAAGTCAAAAGGCTGCTAGTAGTCAAATGTCTGAGTTTGCAGTCTTCAGTAAAGGGAGAAATTGAACATTTTTGTTTTTATCTGACAGAAATAAAAGTATAGCTTTAGATAAAATACAAGTTACTCTAGAATTTATCATGTTCAAGAAGCTACATCACAGATCCTACTGGATAGTTATAGGTATAGTTGATGTACCAAAACCCATTAAATGGGGAAGAGACAGCCTCTTTAACAAATGGTGCTCGCAAAACTGGATATCCACTTGCAGAAAAATGAAACAAGACCCATACTTCACCCCATAGACAAAAAGAAACTCAAGCTGGGTAAAGACTTAAATGTAAAACCTTAAACTATAAAATTCATCAAAGACAAAATAGGGGCAAATCTAAGAGCCCTAATTTATGGCATAAATAAACTATCAAGCATAACCCAGAATGCACAGGAGGTAGAAGAGGAGGTAGTAGAGAAGCTAGATGACTGCACCTTTTAAAAATTAAATTGTTATGTGCAAAGAAAGACTTTGTCAAAAGGGTAAAAAGAGAACCTACAGATTGGGAGAAAGTATTTGCCTGTGACATATCTGATAAAGGACTTAGATCCAGAATCTATAGAACACTTCAACACCTCAACACAAAAAATTCAAACAACCCAATTCAAAAATGGGCAAAAGACTTGAACAGACACTTCACTAAAGATGATATGCTGGTGGCCAACAAACACATGAGGAATTGCTTATGATCATTAGTCATTAGAGAGATGAAAATCAAAACAACGATGAGATATCGTCTCATCCCAGCAATAATAGCAAAGTTCAATGGGAGAGAAAATAACAAATGCTGGTGAGGTTGCAGAGAGATTGGAACTCTTGTGCACTTCTGGTAGAATTGTAAAATGGTACAACCATTACGGCATATGGTATGGTGTTTCCTTAAAAAACTGAAAGTAGAAATACCAATTGACCCTGAAGTTCCATTACTAGGAACATATCCCAAAGAGGTGAGAGGCAACACACAAACAGACATATGCACACCTATGTGCATTGGAGTACAATTCACTATAGCAAAGAGATGGAAACAATCTAAATGCCCATCAACAGATGAATGGATAACCAAATTATGGTATATTCACACAATGGAACACTATGCTACATTAAAGAACAATGAGGGATATGTGAATCATCTCACAACATGGATGAGCCTGGAGGACATTATGCTGAGTGAAATAAGTCAATCGTAGAAGGACAAGTACTGTATGAGCCCATTACTGTAAAAAGACAAAGAGGTGTTTGCTTGGGAAAGGGAAGTCACTTTGTAGGTACTAGGGTGGGAAGGGAAGTGGAGGGATTAATTCGGGCTAGTTGGGTCCCACATGCTGATGAGGGTTAGGGGAAGGATATGTGGAAAGAAGAGTTTTTGAGTACCATGATAACATTAGGAAAAGGGAGGACACTGATTGTGCACCTAGGAAATAGATGGCAGATGTTAATACCAACAAGTGTGTCCACAATACTGTATTACCCTTAACACTAAACATTCTGCTACAGATAAACACATAAACATCTGAAAGTATCAGATGGGAGTCAGGGAACAAGAGTATACTCTAGACCAAGGATAAATTCAGCAGCGGCTAATCTTGCACAGATACCAGTGATACAAAATTCCTGCAATTCTTATAGAAACGGAACA
>NW_006921944.1:1176843-1178161 GCF_000298275.1 Orycteropus afer afer | reverse complement strand
AGACCACATCTTTGCCTGGGGTAGGGTGGTGATAATCTTGGGAGCAGGAAGTGGCCTGGAGCACTTGTAAGAACCTGGGTTTGAGTCCAGGATCCTCTTTTGTGTGTGTGTGTGTGTGTGTGTGTGTGTGCAATTTGGGTGAAAATTTACAGAGCAAATTCACTTTCCATACAGCAGTTCACATACACTTCGTCTTGTGACATTGACCACAATTCACCACAGTGCAACATCTCCCTCCCATTTTCTCCTGACAGTCACCTCTTCCCTGTGTCCATCCCTCCAATGCACCCCTATCCCCTGATCTGTCTCTCTGTGCATAAATAGCCCTTCTTTCTCCCATGATTGTTCTCTCCAAGAAGTGTATCTACCTCAGGTAAATGTTCAACTCATAAGCCTCTCTTTTGTTGGCTGGAAGTCACAAGTGTGGGTTCAATTCCAGACCTGAAGTACAGCTAGGAGCCATAGTCTCAGTGGTTCCACCGGGCTCTACCAGACCAGGAAACCTGGTCCCATTTATTTTTTTCCCAAATGGTTATGAGTTTTGTTCCACATTGTTCTACTTCTCTATCCATGATCTCCTACATAGATCACCCTCCGAGTGGTTGAGAGTGGTAGCCAGGCACCATCTAGCTCTTCTGGTCTCATAGTCGTATAGGCTGCAGATCGCATGGTGTACCAGTCACTAGGATTAATTCTTTCCATGAATCTTTGGTTTTCTACATTCTTCTTTGCTCTGGATGAAGAGAGACCCATCATTGCATCTAGATGGCTGCTTGCAAGTTTTTAAGTTCCCAGTCACTACTCGCCAAAGTAGGAGGTGGAAGAATGTTTTGTGTAGTATTTTATGCCATTTGAGCTTGATGTCCCCTGTGACTATGGTCCTAAGCTCACAGGTTCAACTACTTGGTCATTCTGGGTAGTTGGCTGTGACCAAGAAGTGACTACAACCTTGTCCCTTGTCAGCTCTACTATATACCTGGGAATTCAGATTATACAAAGACACTTATAGATCCATTGTCTGCCAACCCTATACATGGTCTTGGGTACACTCCCTGCTTCATAGACATACTTAATTGTTCAGCCTGTCCACCCATGTATCCACCAGTATACCCATGTTTGACTTCACTGACAATGCAGTACTGTATGTACAAAAGGGTTCATCTTTCTATCTGTATCTCCCATGTCCCTCTCTATGTCTTCCTCTTCCTCAATGCCACCATGTTGATCACTCACATTTGGTACATTGCCCTTCTTTTCACCCAAATCAGTACTTATCTCTACCTATCTGACAGTGTTCCCTCCCCTCCCCTCCTACCCC
>NW_006921944.1:1173743-1175616 GCF_000298275.1 Orycteropus afer afer | reverse complement strand
TTCTTCTTCAGTAGTGCTTTGCTTATCCAAGGTCTCTTTCCTTTCCATATAAAGTTAGTGATTGGTTTTTCCATATCCTTAAAAAAAAATGTTGTGGGATCTGGATTGGGATTGTATTGAATGAATAGATTGCTTTGGGTAGAATTGACATTTTCACCATGTTCAATCTCCATATCCACAACCATGGGATGTTCTACATTTATGTAGATCTCTTATAGTTTCTTGAAGTAGTTTTTTATAGTTTTCTTTGTACAGGTCTTTTGTGTCCCTGGTAAGATTTATTCCCAAATATTTTATTTTTGGGGTTGCTGTTGTTGTTGTTATGAGCCTTCGAGTCAGACCTGACCCATAGCGACCCCTCCTTGGGTTTCCAAGGCAGTATCACTGTGGAAGTAGATTGCCCCATCTTCCTCCCAAGGAGTGACTGGTGGGTTTGAACTGCCAGCCTTCTGGTTAGCAGTCAAGTGCCTTAGGCACTATGCTACCAGGGTAGCTATTGTAAATGCTATTGATTTCCTTATTTCTTTTTCAAAAATCTCTTTGCTGATGTAGAGGAATCAAACTGATTTTTGGATGTAGATCTTGGATCCTGCCATGATGCTAAATCTTTCAACTAGTTCCAGTAGATTTTGACTGAGTCTCTTGGGTTTTCTAGGTATGGAATCATATCATCAGCAAATAAGGATAGTTTGACCTCTTCCTCACTGTTCTGATTACCTAGTGCTACTCTGACAAGAGTATATACCACCAATGGGATGGCTTAAACAAACAGGAGTTTATTCTTACAATTTGGAGGCTTTAAGTCCAAATTGAAAATGCCAAGATCTAGGGGCTGGGTGGAAGCCCCTCAGCATTGGGCTTCAGCTCTGTCTCCAGCTCCCAGCCCAATGAAGCTTGTGGCCAGTCTTCACTCAGACAGCTGCTGGCTTCTGAGGCTGCCAAGCCCAAGGTTGACAAGTAACAAGGCACAGTCCCGATATTACTACACCACATGGCAGGTCATTAACTCAAGTCTATTGTAAGTCCCAAGATCGGCAGAGCATGGCAGGCTGTTGAACAACCACAGGGCTACATGCAGGTTTCAAGGTGCCATAAGCTAGAGACCATTCCAAAGGCTTCTCCTTATATACAGGAAGCAGAACACATCCCAAAGGTAGCTACTCAGCTGCTTGTGGTAGATCCCTCCATGGAGTTGATTGCCAGTCTCATCATGGGGAATAACTACCACCAGCTGCCCGGCCACTCAACCAGTCCCAGCCAAGTTGACACACAAACATAACCACCACACTTACAAATTTGGATGCCTTTGATTTCCCTTTCTTGCCTTATGGCCCTGGCTAGCACTTCCAGTACAATGTTGAATAGAAGTGGTGATAGAAGGCATCCTTGTCTGGCTCCTGTTCACAAGAGAATGGTTTGAGTCTCTCTCCATTGAGTATAATGCTGGCTGTTGGTTTTGCATAGATGCCTTTTATTATGTTGAGGAATATCCCTTCTATTCCTATTTTGCTGAGAGTTTTGATCAGGAAGGGGTGTTGAATTTTATCAAATGCCTTTTCTGAATCAATTGATATTATCATATGGTTCTTTGCCTTTGTTTTATTTATGTGGTGGATGACATTGATTCTATTTCTAATGTTGAACCATCCCTGCATACCTGATATGAACCCCAGTTGGTCATAATGAATGATATTCTTGATATGTTGTTGGAGTCTATTGGCTAGGATTTTGTTGAAGATTTTTGCATCTATATTCACGAGGGATATTGGTCTGTAGTTTTCTTTTTAACTGATGTCTTTGCCTGGTTTTGGTATCAAGGTTATGCTTGCTTCATAAAATGAGTTAGGGAGGATTCCATCCTTTTCTATGTTTT
>NW_006921944.1:1171240-1171888 GCF_000298275.1 Orycteropus afer afer | reverse complement strand
TTCAAAGGATTCCCTTTAGTATCTCTTGTAAGGTTGGTCTGGTTTTAACAAATTCCCTTAGTTTCTGCTTATCTGGAAATCTCCTAATTTCACCACCATATCTGAGGGACAATTTTGCTGGACATATAATTCTTGGTTGAAAATTTTTCTCTTTCAGGGTTTTATATACACCATCCATTGCCTTCTCACTCACATGGTTTCTGCTGAGTAACAGAGCTTATTTTACTGTTTGTCAGTTGTAAATATCTTATTGTTTTCCTATGCTGCTTTCAGTATTGTTTATTTGTCTTTGGTTTTGATGAATTTGATGATGATATGTCTTGGTGATTTTTTTGGGGGGTCTATACTGTTTGGGGTTCGTTGGACTTCCTGAATGGATATATTCTCATCTTTCATCATATCAGGGAAGTTCTCCTTCAACAAAGCTTATACAATTTTCTCAGTGGTTTCATTTTTCTCTTCCTGTTCTGGAATTCCAATGACATGTAGGTGATTCCTTTTGATGGTATCCCACATGAACCTTAGGCTTTCTTCATTTTGTTTTGATCTTTCTTCTGATTGACCCCTTTCCAAAGAAGTTTTCAGGTATTTGATTTCAATATCATTAATTCTGTCTTCTATTGCATCAGTTCTACTACTTTGCCCTTC
>NW_006921944.1:1168212-1170175 GCF_000298275.1 Orycteropus afer afer | reverse complement strand
GGCAGGTCAGGGCACCCAGGTTCCATTTGAGCACACAGACTGGGATGGGATTCCTGCCAGCCTTTAAGGTGGGTGAGCGTGAGGGATTGCCATACCTCCATTCACCAAGAGGGTGTGGGATATAGGAGTAACAAGGGGAATGTCACACCTTTCCAGTCATCTGGGTCCAGAATGTCCTTGGGGTTCCCAGAAAGTGGAGCCTGTTCTTAGGTCCCTGGGATCTGGGATAATGCTGTCATGTTAAATATCCAAAATGGTCAAGCCACTTGTAAACATTCAAAATGGCTGCACCCTCTGGACAGAGAAAAGTCCACAGCTCAGCCTGCCTTCTTTGTCACTGCTTCCCCTTTTATTCCCCAGACACCAGAGCAGTCCTCCATTCAATCCCTGGCTAACAGGGCCAATTTTTAGGTTACTTCTTATGTCCTACCACCACTAGGCAATATCCAAGCTGTCTGTGCCATCAGGATTGCTACCAGACCACAGCTCCATATGTCTCCTTTTTTGGTGTTTTCATGCAAATTCTTCTGTTAGTTGGAGTTCAGTCCACTTCTATATCCTTCTCTTCAAGGCTCAGAGGTCCAGGATTTTCTTCTGTATCTGTGTTAATTGGTTCCCCTTTTCTTTGTTGAAGAAGGTGTGTGCAGTCTTTCTGCCTATTCCACCATCTTACCGGAACTCTCCATAGATGATATTCTTGATTGCATTCCACTATTTATGTGGTTTTCAGTCATTGGTATTTATTGCATCAAATTTGTTCTTCAGATGGTCTCTAAATTAAGGTGAGATATGATCAAGGTCATATTTTGGCTCTCATGGACTTGTTTCAAATGTCCTCAGCTTTAATTTAAACTTGCTTATGAGCAGTTGATCGTCTGTTCTACAGTCAGCTCCTGACCTTGCTTTGACTGAAGATATTGAGCTTCTCCATCACCTCTTTCCATAGATATAGTCAATCCTATATCTATGTATTACATTTGGCAAGGTCCATGTGTATAGCCACCATTTATGTTGTTGAAAAAAGGTATTTGCAATGAATAAGTTGCTGGTCTTACAAAATTCTATCATGCGATCTCCACCGTCATTTCTATCACCAAGGCAATGTTTTCCAACTACCAGTGAGTCTTCTTTGTTTTGAACTTTTGCATTCCAATCACTGGTAATAATCAATACTTCTTGATTACATGGTTGGTCAATTTCAGACTGCAGAAGTTGGTAAAGATCTTCAGTTTCCTCATTTTTGGCTTTAGTGGTAGTTACATTAGGTTGAATAATAGTCGTATTCACTGGTCTTCTTTGTAAGCATATGAATATTATCCTTGTAAGCATTTGAATATTATCCTACCACTGACAGCAATGTGCTTCAGGATAGATGTTGAGATGTTCTTTTTGATGATGAATGTAATACCATTTCTCTTCAATTTTTCATACTCTGTGTAGTAGATCATATGATTATCTGATTCAAAATGGCCCATACTAGTCTACTTCAGCTCACTAATGCCTAGGATATTGATCTTTATCCATTCTATTTAATTTTTGAAAACTTCCAATTTTCCTAAGTATATACTTTGTGCATTTTATGTTCCGATTATTAATGAATGTGTGCAGCTATATCTTCCTATTTTGAGTCATGCCTCATCAGTAAATAAAAGTCTTGAATGCTTTACTTCTTCCAAGTCATTAAGGTCAACTCTGTTTTGGGGCAGTATGTCTTCCTCAGTTATATTTTGAGTGACTTTCAGTCTGAGGGGCTCATCTTCAGACACTATATCAGACAGTGTTTCATAGCCATTCATAAAGTTTTCTACTAATATAACAGACAGTATTTCACTGTTGTTCATAAGGTTTTCTGTGGTGGAAATTAGGTAGGTTAGTATCAGTAACTCCATGTTGGGCCTAGAATAGTCAAGCTAACATTGGAAATATGATATTTGAATATATTATCAGTTAAGTCTATATGAAG
>NW_006921944.1:1161688-1167317 GCF_000298275.1 Orycteropus afer afer | reverse complement strand
TTAATAATCAAAATTCTGAACTTCATTTAAAGTGATCATTTTCCCCCTTCCCAGTTAAGTACTACCTCTTCAGCCTAGGAGACCAATATCCAGGGAGGTCATATGGTCACCTACATGTCCATGTGCCAACCTTGTACTCTCCTTGTCCATCGTCCAAGGTTTCTGAATCCTCCAGGTTTAGAACAAATAGGTGGGATGATGGAGAAGAACTGAGAAAGATGCAATAAGAGAAAGGAATACTCTTTCTGACTCACAATTTTGTGATCTCTCTTTGATGCTTCCTGGCTTGGAAAGCATTAATTGCTGATGCTCTGAGTTCCCATCTTTAATCAGTCTTATATATAATGGCAGCCACAAAGAGTACATGTTATTAATCTTTCAATTATTGAATTAGAAACCCAAGTATTAGAATCATGAAGGAAAAGAATCTCAAGTTTGAAAAGTAGCCCACAAGTAAGTTCATCCTATTCATAAAACTCTAATCAATATTTGGAAGATGGGGAAATAAAAATGAAAGAATTTTGGTCTCTGCACATTTCAGAATAATGCTTAATTTTAAAAATAACATGTTTCTGTTATTGTACCAGAGAAACAATATGTTTATTTCAAAAAATATCATATAGTTCTAGAACTTAGGTGGTGCAAGCAGTTGCAATGGTTGGCATTTTGAACGCAACCAATAGTCCTAGGAAGAAAGGATTGACAGTCTGTTTTCATAATGATTGAAGACCAAAACCAAACCTATTTCCAGTGAATTGATTCTGACTCATAACCACTCTACAGGACAGAGTAGAACTGCTCCATAATGTTTCCAAGACTGTAAATCTTTATGGCAGCAGACTGCCTCATCATTATCCCACAGAGTGGCTAATGGGTTCAAACTGCCAACGTTTTGGTTATCAGCTGAATGCTCTCACTACTCTGCCACTGGAGCTCCTTTCCCAAAAAAGCCATATGTTGTTGTTATTGTTGATACACTCGAAGGCTTGAGTCGGCTCTGACTCATAGTGACCCTATGTACAACAGATCAAAATTCTGCCCGGTACTGTGCCAGCCTCACAATGCTTGCTATACCTGAGCCAATTATTACAGCCACTGTGTCAATCTATCTCATTGAGGGCCTTCCCCTTTTTTGTTGACCCTCCACTTTAGCAAGCATAATATCCTTCTCCAGAGATTGGTCACTTCTGACAACATGACCAAAGTAGGTGAGACAAAATCCATTCATTCTCACTTCCAAGGAGCATTCTGGCTGTACTTCTTCTGGGATAGATTTCCTTTCAGAGAGACAGAAAGCCCTTTAGAGTAGTTTTATTCTGTAACACATCAGATGCCATGAGTTGGAATCAACGGCAATGGATTTGATTTTGGTTTTGGTTTCTTGAGTTCTTCTATCACCATCAGCTAATCTGTACCTGAATTGTTAGAAAAATCACACATTTCTAAGTCAAGCTCCATTATTCTAACTGGAAGAAAGCCCTCCTTTATTAATGAAGACTCTTTGTTAGGAGATCTGGTGGTGTAGTGCCAAAAGCATTTGACTGCTAGCCAGAAGGCTGGTGGTTCACATCCACCAGCCACTCCTCGGAAGGAAGGTTGGGCAATCTACTTCCGTAGTGATACCACCTTGGAAACCCAAGGAGGGGTCGCTATGGATCAGATCCTACTCAAAGGCAGTGAGTTTCTTTGTTAGCATGTTAGGTATAATACATTATATGTGATGCTGTAAAAATTTTATATAAGTTAAATAGGAAATGACAATGGTGGCTATAGATGACATACTAGTAATTTTTTGGATTATTCTAGGCAGACTCTAGACACTTTGTCTTATATTGGATTAATAAATCAACTATTTTAGAATAAGCATGTTTAGATTATTTTGTATCAAGCAAAATTTATGTCTTCACTTAGTAAGAATGACATATTTAAATGTAACACACTGTCTTGATTACCTAGTGCCACTCTGACAAGAAATATACCACAAATGGGATGGCCTTAACAAACAGGTTTATTCTTACAATTTGGAGGCTTTAAGTCCAAGTTCAAAGTGCCAGGCTCTAGAGGCTGGGTGAAAGCCCCTCAACCTTGGGGTCCAGCTCTGCCTCCTGCTCCCAGCCCACTGGAGCTAGAGGCATTTCTTCACTCGTACAGCTGCTGGCTGCTGAGGCTGAGAAGCCCCAAGGTTGACAAGTAAAAAGGCACAGTCCTGATGTTACCAAACCACATGGCAGGCCATTAACTTAAATCCATTGTAAGTCCCAAGGTTGGCAGAGCATAGCAGGCTGCTGAGCAACAACATGGCTACCTGCAGGGTCCAAGTGTGTCGTAGGCTAGAAACCATTCTCAAAGCTATTCCTCATATACAGGAAGCAGACCACATACCCAAAGGCAGCTACTCAGCTGCTCCTAGTAGATTCCACCATGGAGTTGATTACCAGTCTCCTCATGGGGTATACTACACCCAGCTGCCCAGCCACTCAACCAGGTCTAGCCAAGTTGACAGACAAACATAACCACCACAGACATATTGAGAAAAGTAGTAGAAATATATGGCATTGTTTATTTGTAATTGAGTCATTACAATCTCATTTCAAATCTTGCTTCTCAAACTTGGATACAGCCTTCAGGGGTATATAATGATGCTCTGTTGGGTTGATAGAGCCACAACATATACTTGGCACCCCAGAGTCAGAAGGTCTACTCTATAAGGAGTGAGACACAAAATGTGTGGCCTTGTGATCTGATGAACAAGGTGGAGAAGGATTAGGCTATGTTAGATAGAGCATCAAGGGGAATCCTCTTTGGAAAAATGACATTAAAACTGAAAATGTGAGAAGATAACGACTTTTCCAACTGAAAAAAAAATATTATGCTTTATGTATCTGAGGAACAGAAGGAAAGTCACTTTGTGTGGAGCAGAGTAATACAAGTGATGCAGGAGAACTGTGGGGAGTAAGTTTGTAGATGGGGCAAGTGTCACATCATATAGTCAGGGAAGAAGTTTAGATTTTTTTTCTAGGTGGTTTGAGAAGTCATTGGAAGTTTCAAGCAAAGGCTGACATTATCTGGTTGTTTCATGGAATATAATTTTGAGTATACTATTTGAGGGAAAACAAGTTTGGAATTCTTTCACAATCATAATCTTACTCTTTTATATTTGCCAGACTGTGTGCAGATATATGAGAGAGCGAAATGAAAAAGAAATAAAGAGAATACAAACCACTAAAGAATAAAAAAATTGTTATTCACAGTGAATGAAAATCTGTCACATTTGTGCTATGTGGGAAATTTAGTCTTCTTTGCAAAGCAATAATATTATGTGGAAACTACAAACACATGCCCAAACAAAGAAGAAATGTACAACCTTTGCCACAAAGGGTTTTTCCCCCCTGTGTGAAATGCTTCTTCAAATGAATTAGAAAACAGCTAAAATCTTAAAAAAATGGGCACGTAGTATGAATAGTTTACAGAAAGATTCATAGCAGTGACTTTTAAACATGAAAAAATGCTGTTCTCTACCATAGTTAAAAATGTAAGTAATTAAAACACAAATGATTTTTTTTTTATTAGACTGGCAAATATCATTAAATTTGCTAATACATTGCATCAGTCAGGGTGTGAAGAAAAGGTATTTCAATACTCTAATATAGGGGGGAATGATTATCTTTACAGGATAACTAGTCAGCATATATCAATATTTCAAATGAACATGGGCTTTGAATCAGCTGTTTCACATGTAGGATTGTAATTTTCATAAGCATTAATATATGTAATGGAAAGAGTATGCATTTCACAGTTTATAGTAGCAAAAAGAAGGCCTGGTGGTACAGTGGTTAAGTGTACAGCCAACTGAAAGGTTTGTGGGGAAAAGACACGGCAATTGACTTCTGTATAGATTACAGCCTCAGAAACTCTATGGGACAATTCCACTCTGTCCTATAGGATTGCTAGTGGTTGGAATTGACTTGATAACAATGAGTTTTGTTTGGTTATAGTAGCATAAGGTACAACCGGAATATCTTCTAATAAAAAATAATAATAATTAAATGGTCATGGTATATTGAAAAAGTCAAATATAATTTAGATTAAAAAACAAAATAAAAAGAGATAGCTTTACCAGTAATCAAACTGAATCCATTACCATTGAGTTGATTTCAATGCACTGCAACTCTAGAGGACAGGGTAGAACTAACTGCCTTATAGGACTTCCCAGGCTATAAATCTTTACAGATGCAGACTGCTCCATCTTTGTGCCATGGAGATGAGTGGGTTCAAACTGCTGACTTTTTTTTTTATTAGAAGCTGAACACTTTAACCAATGTGCCACTAGGACTCACCTAAAAGGTCCCCAAAAACACCAGCTCACTGATATGGAGTTGGATCTAATTCATAGTGACCCTTCCTTGAGTTTCTGAGGTAGTATCACTACAGAAGTAGATTGCCCAATCTTCCTTCTGAGGAGAGGCTGGTGGGTTTGAACCACCAGACTTCTGATTAGCAGTCAAATGCTTAGGCACTATGCCACCAGAACTCCTCACCTTAAAGGTAGCAACATGGAAATAGCTACAGAAGACTTGAGAACATGTCTTCTCCATAAGAATTGTTTATCATTCTATCATTTTATCTTTCACAATTTTTTTTACATTGTGCTTTCAGTCCTTTTTGAAAAACAAACCAATTTAAAATCAAATAAAATCATTTGTGTAAATGTTAAAGGAATATTATCATATTAAAAAAAAAAAAAAAATGACTGCCGTGGAGTTGGATCTGGCCCATAGTGATCCCTCTTTGGATTTCCAAGGCAGTATCACTATGGAAATAGATTGCCCAAACTTCCTTCCCAGGAGTGGCTGGTGGGTTTGAACTTCCAGCCTTCTGGTTAGCAGTCAAGTGCCTTAGGCACTATGCTACCAGAGCTCCTATACACACACACACACACATACACTCATATATGTTTTACAAAACATAGAAAGATGTCTTGCTATGATTTCAAATAAGACTGTTGTGAAATAAAAAAAAGTACATAAAATTTGTTAAAATATATTTTTAATGTAAGGTACAAAATTATGTGAGAAATCAATTACATAAAACAGCTGCATAAGTGCTTCACTGAAAAAGTTTGAAGTTAAAGAGTGGTAGATGATTAGAATAACTAAATACTGCTCTGAACCATCAGCTCTAGTGAGTAGAACCAAAACCCAAACAGGGTTCTTATATCTTACACCCTTCCAGAGGACAAAGTGAGCCCTTTGTTATTGCCAGTGACCTTTGTTATTACCTGTCTGGTAATTTTATCATAATTCCTATATTTCTATGTCAGAGCATATAACTCAAGTAATAATCAGTAGATTATTTATTATATTTTTAAGTAACATGTAAGAAGAGAGATGTTGCATAATTTTAGAAACCTATCATTACTGGAATGTGTAGAAAGAACATGGGAGCAGTGGGATTAAAAAATTAAGTTTATGCCAAATGTTGAAAAACCTACAACACTTGGGAATTGGAAAGAAATCAATACTTTATGAGAACACAGTAAGATGGCGGACTAGGCAGAAAGACTGAACAGACCCTCTTCAACAAAGAGAAAGAGAACCAATTAACACAGACACAGGAGATAATCCTGGAC
>NW_006921944.1:1155820-1157191 GCF_000298275.1 Orycteropus afer afer | reverse complement strand
CCTACTACATTCAAAATGTGGTATACATTTATTTAGTATCTATTTCCTCAAAATTGGATAGTATTATTTCAAGTGACTTCATGTCTCTGAATTAAATATCATATAGAAGTATCTTAGAAGCTCTGGTGGTGTCATGGGTAAGGCATTTGACTACTAATTAGGAGGCTGGCAGTTCAAACCCAACAGCTGTACAGTGGGAGGAAGATGAGGCAATCTCTTTCCATAAAGGTTTATAGCATTGGAAACCCAATGGAGGTTGCTATGGGTTGCAATCAACTCGATGACAGTGAGTTTGGTTTTGGGGGGTTTAAATAAGGATCTTAGTGCTATTCACTACTTACTCATCACTGCTATAATCCTTTTTTTCTCATTGAGAATGTGGCTAGTAATTTAAGATTGTAACATTCATCAGGACTTGACGTTATATAAAAACCAAAAACCAAACCCACTGCTGTCAAGTCGATTCTGACTCAAGGTGATGCTACGGGATGGGGTATAACTGCCCCACAGAATTTCCAAGGCTATAAATCTTTATGGAAGAGACTGCCACATCTTTCTTCTATGAGGCTTTTTTTGATAAATTCTATAATTTGGTATTAAACAATATTTAACAATGCTTTGATAAATCTATATCACAAAATTACTATAAACATCCAAATTTTAAAGAATTAAATGGAAAAATAACATTAGTTCCTTTTTTCTAAAGAAACTTGTGTGAAAAAGGAAGAAATAATGGCCCATAATCCCAACTTTCATGTAAAACCATCTTCATAATAAATAAATAACAAATAAAAACTCCCCTAAATACTTTTCCCTAAATTTAGAGCTCTGGTAGCATAATGTCTAAGGTAATTGACTGCTAACCAGAAGGCTGGCAGTCCAAAACCACCAGCCACTCCCCGGAAGGAAGGTTGGGCAATCTACTTCTGTAGTGATACCGCCTCGGAAACCCAAGGAGGGATCGCTATGAGTTGGGGCCGACTCGATGGCACATAACAAAAACAACAACAAATTTAAGTACACAGGGTTTGGTTTTGTTTTTCTTATGTAATTGTCCTGAAAAGTTTGTGCAAAATCACTATTGGTATTTACCTTATTTCATCTTATTTTCTGATAAAATATCTATTATTCCATTTCTAGCTATTTTCACTTAATAAAATAATTCTATATTAGCATGTATAAACCTGCATCATATTCTAACTGCTATGCAATATTCCCTAGTGACTATACCATAATACATCTATTAGTCATTTATTTATGGCTATTTTAATTTTAGCATAACATCAGCATTGAAAGAAATCCAGTTCTAAATTGAGATCAAGAGTTGGCTGAGCCTTCTTACTTTGTTCTTCTCTTTCAAGATTGTTTTGG
>NW_006921944.1:1136869-1154700 GCF_000298275.1 Orycteropus afer afer | reverse complement strand
AAGACCAAGTGAAGCTTATTCACAGGAGAGTAGAAGGCATTGGGCATTGGGAAGTGGCTAATAGATGGAAGAGTCCCTGGGTAGTGCAAAGATTAAAGCACTCACCTGCTAACCAACACAGCCTGCTCAAATCCACCCAGCAGCTCCTCAAAAGAAAAGCCTGGTGATCTGTTTCCAAAAAAATCATTCATTGAAAACTCTATACAGTGTGATTCTACCCTGACACACACGTGTGTGAGTCAGAGGCAATTCATCAGCAATTGATTTGGTTTTTGGCTTAATTAATAGGAGAAATCGAAGGTATAGGAAGGAAGAGGCCAAAGCTGGAAGCAAATGCTAAAACTCTCTCACTTTGTCTATCAGAAATATGGACATTTTCCATAGAGAATTCTTGGTAAGGATGTGCTTTCTTTATTCATAAAGAATGGAGTCATTAAAAAAAAAAAAAAAACATTATACATACACCCACTCCTCACTCATCAACATGATTCGATTCCAAAAACAAGGCAAAAAAAGTTATGCGAAAATGAAAGATGATGCCATCAGGTCACAAAATGGAGGATAACTAATCATTACCTACCTACCAAATTGGATCATTGCATAACTGCCAGTCCACTGAGAATCATGGCCCAGCTAGTTGCCACATAACCTTAACCATCACTGCCGACATTATTCTCACCTCCCACCTTGGCATTTGTTACCACTAGACTTACACCATGAAGGTGCAGTATAGTCAGATACTAGACTTTTCACTATTGTCATAAATGTGAAATGTGGCATAATGAGATCATCAATAATGAGGAGTAGACACATAGAAGAAAATATGTTATTTAAGTTGAAAATATCACCTCTCAAAAAAGTTTTCTCTGATAGTAATTTTTCCAATAATATGTCCTATTCCAAATGATCCCAAATAGTCAAGTGAGAAATGGTACATTTTGAAACTAAGATCTTTGCAGCTCTAAAATCAAATGCTATAATGTATTCAATATATTTATATATTATATTGTATTTTTCATTAATCAAAATGAGATTTTCACTAGTCCTTATAGAAAACATGTTAGTCCTCAAAGTAGTTCAATTTCAGTATGAAAAGAGAAACAACTACAAGTCAAAGTAGAATTTAAAAACTAAATCTAATATTAGAAGAATCTTATTGGCATGAAATACTATAAAAATTAAAAGTACTATTTATGTTATCACTGTTTGCAGTAAAGTCAAAAAGATATATATAGAACATATTTATATTTCAAGGTCTCAGGAGCAAAATTAAAAAAAGGAAAAAAGAATACTAGCCATGTGGGACAAACACTGTATTTAAATTTAAGTATACTTTCTTTCCTCAATATTTTTTTTTTTTCTGTGAAAGCCAAGAATCTCTATGAAATATTCAGGAATAAATTACAAAATAATCATTTAATAGCTCAGGACTATAATATTTAACTATGCTTAATGTTGTTCTTTTTTCTGTGCCATTGAGTTGATTCTGATTCCTAGTGACTCTACAGGACCAGTAAAACTGCCCCACAGGGTTTCTTAGGCAGTAATCTTTAAGAGAGTTCACCAGATCTTTTTCCCCTACAGGAGCCACTGGTAGGATCAAAGCACCAACCTGTAGGTTGACAGCTGATCACTGAACTATTGTATCACCAGGACTCAGAATGACCCAAAAATATGTAAAAAGTTTTTATTATATACATTTATGTTTTAAATTAGGAGCCCTGGTGGCAACTATTCAAGCACTTGGCTGCTAACCAAAGGTTAGCAGTTCAAACCCACCAGCAACTGCACAGGAGAAAGGACCTGGAGATCTTTTCCTGTAAAAATTACAGCCTAAGAAACTTGATAGGATAGTTCTACTCTATCCTATAAGGTCACTATGAGTTGGAATCAACTTGAGGGCACATATAACATATTTTTAATTAATTATAATTTATGTCTATCACAGTAATTTGAATTTTTAAAATACTATAGTAAATGACCTCATCATTCCTTTGGAAACTAAGTCTCTCTTCACAAAAAGCAAGTGGATAAGTAAGAAAGGTTAATACCTTAACTTTTTTTGTTTTTCCCTCAGACTTCTCTAAATAAAATAAACTTACAGCGGACTCAAATTCAAAGACAACAAAACACACAAATCCTCATTAAGCTTCATTCTACAATAATCATCAGCATTGGCAAATAAAGGGATTAATCCCCAACCAATTTTATTGATGACCACTGTAATAAAGAAGAATTTAAGATTTTCTTGAACTCAGGAGATTACTTGAGAGTATAATCAGTTGCAGGAAGCAAAGAAAATAAACTATCAAAAATCTGACATTCTAGTCAGTAAGGGAAAAAAAAAGTAAAATTTAAATTTCAGACCTTAGTTTGAGAACAGTTGACAACTGACAACAAATGCCTCACATGTTGTTGTTATATGCTGTCGAGTCGGACCCTACTCATAGCAACCCCTCCTTGGATTTCCGAGGCAGTATCACTACGGAATTAGATTGCCCTACCTTCCTTCCGAGGAGTGGCTGGTGAGTTTGAACCGCCAGTCTTCTGGTTAGCAGTCAAGTGCCTTGGGCACTATGCCTCACACAGATACCTATAAATATGTTCTACCTAACCAGAATGCTGGCCATTCAAACCCATCAGTTACTCCTAGGAAGGAAGATTGGAGAATCTACTTCCATAGAGATACTGCCTTAGAAACCCAGGGAGGGGTTGCTATGGGTCAGATCTGACTCAAGGGCAGTGAGTTTTTTTATTAAACAGAAAACACACATAGGGACTATTATAAAATGAACATATTAACACTGTTGAGACACGTATCTATATATCAATGAATCTTTGCATAGGTATTCTCATTTCACTAAATTTCCTCACTTTGTAAATGCTCATGGAGTTAAACTAAAAAAAAAAAAGGTAAAACATTTGGTAAACAAGACAGAGATTGGATAAAAGATTAAGTAATGTATAATTGAAAAAATAAGATTGTTGAGTAAGTAATAGGTAGAAAAGACACATCAAAACACCACGGAATGTTATTATATTTTTTAATATATAAATATATATCAGATTTTCTTAAAGAAACTAAAGAAAAGGAATTAAATACAACCTTGATCTGTGTGATGAAGTTAAAACTGAAATAATTCATTAATGATTCAGGAAAATAACCAAAAGTGAAAGTAGCCATTATATTTCCACAGACTGCTGAATATAAAATACCTTTTTACTATATCCTCTCCATTCCAGCAAGGTAGTCCATCAGCAGCAGCTATTTCATTCGTACAAAGTTGATCTGCCAGGCCTCCATAAAACGTCCTGAACAGTCGAAGGCTGTTGATAAATTCTCTGAATGGAAGAACAAAGAAAATAATTAACACCAAAAATTCATAATAAGGGCCAATGTAAGTGGTATATATTGCTATGTATAATGTTTAGAATGTAGTGTTTTTGTTTTTTTTACTGTTTTAGGAACCCTGGTGGCACAGTGTGTAAGGCATTTGGTTGCTATAAGAGGGTCACCAGTTCATATCAATCAGCTACTCTGCTGGAGGAAGATGAGGCAATCTACTTCTGTAAAGACTTACAGACTTAGAAACCCAGTAGGGGTTGTTTTGAGTCAGAATCAACTCCACAGCAGTGGGTTTAGTTTTGGTTATGGTACTTACTTCGGAGTCCCTAATTGATGCAACTTGTTAACGTGCTCCATAGCTTACAGGGCCTCCCAGAGGTGTCTCAGAAGAAAGGCCTGATGATCTATTCTGAGAAGTTAGCCACTGAAAACCCAATGGAGCAGCAGTTCTATTCTCACACACGTGAGGTTGCTGTGCGTCTCAATCAACTCCATGGCAACTGATTTGGTTTTGAGACATGTTTTATTTTCCTATGTATACTATTCTAATAATCAAGACAAAAAAATTACCCTTTTTTAAAAAGTATATAAATAATGAAATTTATTCTTTCGATAAGTTTTCACTAGGTGTGAATCCTGAATTTCTCCATACCTGAGAAGTAGTGAATAACACACACACACACACACACACACATATCTCTTCATTATCCTCCCTGAAACACTCTCACTTGCTTCTGGCATCTAAATCATATAATACAAATTACTTTTATTTCAATGTATAAAATGTCAGAGCCATACAACATTCTAAGTGATTGCTTACTGATTAAAATTTAATTGATTTTTCCCCCTATTTAGGTCTTTTCTTTGGTGTCCAAGAACAAAAAGTAATATTTCTTTAGTAAATATGAAAAAATATGTTCCAGAAGCATTGTAACAATACTTGTAAAAATACAAGTTATTAGAAGGAGTAATATTTTAATACATTAAATAATTTATTTTTTCTTCCAGCACTACTCTCTTCCCTTGATTACTTATGGAAGGGAAATTTTGCCAAAAATCCAGACTTTTTAAAATTTAAAACACCAAGGCTTTTGAGTTTTAAAGCCAAAGCTTTGGGTTCCCAAGCACTTGAGTTGTAACATTCCCAAAGACCAAGTCCTAAAGGATTTAGTTTTAAATTTTTTGACATAAACAATTTTTTTTTTGAAAAAAAAAAAGAAATAAAAAAGCAATACCCTGACATAGACAAGATGTTCTTGGGACCGGAAGGATGGGGCTGAAGGAAAAAATGGTGGAAAAAAAAACAAACTTTAGAAACACATCAGTGAACAGCTGAAGTGTAGCAATTATGAAATTGCATCCCCTGTTGATCCACTTTGATAGTATAAAACTAAATAAATTTACCTCATGGACCCCAAATGTTCTACTCCTTTCCTGGTGAATGGTATCACAGTTTCATTTATCCTTTCACACAAATATGTCATATTAAGGACAGCTTTATATCTTTCTTTTCCTGTCTCCTTCCCCAATGCTAGTGCCTAATTCAAATCCTTACTATCTCTCTGAAATTACTGCACTAGCACTATATATCTTTAGCCTCTTCCCTTTCCAATCACTTTCCATCCTCCATGGGAACCAACTTGTAAATTCAAGCTGACATTCCACTGATTAGGTCATTCACTTGCATAAGGTCCATCAGTGGCTGTCTGTTCTCTATAAGCATAAAATCCAAACTTCTTGGAAAAGTACATAAAGCATTCTTCCCCTCTCTACCTTCAACTTCAGCAGCAACACAAACCATACTTTGTTGTTGTTAGATGCTGATGAGTCAGTTCCAACTCCTAACAACTCTGTGTCCAACACAACAAAACAATGCCTGGCCCTGGGCCATCTTCACAGTCGTTGTTATGGCTGAGCCCACTGTTGCAGCCCCTGGGTTGATCAGTCTCCATAAGAGTATGCCTCTTCTTTGCTGACTTTATCAAATATAATATCCTTCTCCAGAGACTGGTCCCTTCAGATAACATGTTGAAAGTATGTGAGATGAAATCTCACCATCCTCACTTATAAGAAAACCATACTTTAGGGTCCTACAAAAGTAAGGTACTTGCTGTTAATTCAGCTCTCTGAAAGAATTGCCTCTTTATTTTCTCCTAGAAGATTTTTACTTGTTCAACATAAGATCAATTATCATTTATTCATGATAGAATAAAAACCAAAAACAAAATGCACTGCTGTTGAGTCGAGTTGAGTCCGACTCATAGCGACCCCTCCTTGGGTTTCCGAGGCAGTCTCTCTATGGAAGTAGATTGCCCAGTCTTCCTTCCAAGGAGTGGCTGGTGGGTTTGAACTGCCAGCCTTCTGGTTAGCAGTCAGATGCTTTAGGCTCTACACCACCACTAAACATTGAGTACCAGGCTCCGTGATGGCACTGAAGATTTATAGAAAGGCAAGACAGTTTCAACATTCTAAGAATGCACATTCTGGAGAAAAGCCACAATAACAATACAGTGTTAAAATGTCACATATGAGGACAAAGGAGGAATCAAGAAATACTAAAAAATGAAGGTGACACTTCAGTTTTGAAGGCTGGCAAGATTTAGGCAAGCAACAACCAGATAGCTAGCCTATAGTCAGAAAATGGGATTAAAAAAAAAAAAGGTGAAAAGAAAATATTGTGTTTACAGAATGGTACTCATCTTAGTTTAGCTAGTGGACAGTGCGCTATTGGGAATTATAACAAACAGGTAGAAGGTCAGGTTATCACCAAACTTATTGATCATGTTTCAGTTTTATTCAAAAGGTAGTAGGATTCATTAAAAGTATTCAAGGAAGCAGGTGACCTAATCATCACGATAGCAATGTAGAAATAGAAAAACAGTGAGGTCACTAGAGGCAAAGACCAAAATTCAAGAGGGAAAAAAAAAATAAAAAGAGAATGTGCATAAAAGCTGCCAGTCACCATGAAAATAAGTGGAATCTTCCATAGACATTACAAATCGAGGAGTGACAGATGATATAATTTTTTTATGATAATCGCTAGGTTCCCCCCCCCCAAGGTGACTGGGGGATGATTGTGTCATTCACTGAGATAAATAAAGAGGGAGAAATATCACCTTCTCAATATCCCACATTGTACTTATCATTGTCCTTACCCTGTTCACTATCTCCATTTTGCCGTAACAACTATAATGTTCTAGCATATAATAATAACACATTTATTACATTTCATTGTTTCTTATCTATTGCCTCACTCTAGAATAAAAGACCCAGGCAGTTAGGGATTATTTAAAAATTATTTTATTTCTTTTATTCACCATGTATATCACAGGGATGTGGTGGTGGAATGTAGTAAATAGTATTTTAATTAATACAGGCTGAAAATAATTACTAATTAACAATTAATTACATTCTCAATATGTTCATTCTGAGATTTGTTTGAAACATCCAGATGGAAAAATCAAGTACAGCATTACATTTCAAACTTAATATTTAAAAATATCACTTCAGGACCTTATTAAGATTGCAGTATGCTGAGCATTAAGCAGTGAGTTAGAAACAGGAAGTGGAGAATTCTAACAAAGAAAATTAAGGGATTTTTATTTGTGCATATACTTGTTTGGTTATCAAAGAGATTTGAAAATATTTGTGTGTGGAAGGGAAGGACCCAGCAAGGTTATGTAGTCATTAGCTTGTTCCCAAATATTCCAAATATTCCAAATATTCCAATTCCAAATATTCCAATTCCTTTGTCTTTGCAAACAACCTCGTTTAAGTTATCTTTGGCTGTATGACTTGCTTTGGGTTCTACTAAATAAATGCAGAAGTGAAGTACATCTCTTCCAGGCACAAACTTTAAGAAACAATTCGATAATTTTATAATTTCTTACTTAGGTTTGCAAAAGTCTAACAAATGCTCTCCTTGATTCTAGTTTTGCCTCCCTCCCCCAACCCATTCCCTTCACTATAATCCCCAGGCTGTAAACAAAATTGGCCTCTGAAATCTGCCACATCACTTTACTGCTTCACAATCTTAGGCAATTTAGATAAAATGTCTTTCCATGGTACACAAATTTGCTCCCTGTGACTCCACAAACTCATCCTACAGGTGTCCCATTTTCTGCAACACACAAACCCCAGCCATAAACCACACTCTTATAATCAATCACACTGTGCAAATTATCTCAATGTTTACTGAACAAGATTCCAGACTTAACACATGCAGTTTCCTCCACCCATGTTTGCCTTCTCAACCATCTTCCCTCTACCAATCTCCTACCTATCCTTGAAAATCCAGCTTAATCCTCCCCTCTCCTCCAACTCCTTTCCTAACCAACCAATTCAGACTTTCTTGGTTTATCCTTTATTCTCACAAACTGGTATTACGGCCCTTGTATCTAGCGTTATACTTCCTCTGTTTGCAAGGCTGTCTCCCAAATTAGAGGATGTGTTTGATACCCAACAGTCATTCAAAAAAGTTGGGTTGAATTAGTCCCAGATGCAGTCTTAGTTTTTAGCATTTTCCAGATTACAAGCTATTACAAGATATGAATTTTACAAATGGAAATGATAATTTAAAGTTCTTACATTATACTGAAAGTACCTTGGAAATTTTAAACCAAGGACCCATTCCCAGAGTGTAAGGAAATATCAGACAGACCTTCCTGGTGTGTCACATTAGAAAATGAAGAAATCTAAAGGGCAGAGGTGGCTGCAAGCTGTGCCAGATTACACTGAACAGGCTCTAGAACGACTCCTATTTGTATGGGATGCTGAAATTACTATGTAGTAACACATTAATAAGGAGCTCTGGTGGTGTAATGGTTAAGGCATTTGGCTGCTGACCAAAAGGTCAGTGGTTCAAACCCACCAGCTGCTCCACAGAAGAAAGATGTGGCAGTCTGCTTCTCTATGAATTGGAATCGACTCAACAGCAGTGAGTTCACATTTTTTGGTTTTAACACATTTATATCATTCTGTGTAGGGTAAATATGATAATTAATATATCACAGATATCTGTATATTATGAAAACAGAGTTAGAAAGAACCTTATAGATATTCTGGTCTGGCAGTTATCAGTCATAGCTGTATATTAAAACCATGAGGAAAACATTTAAACTGTACAGAACCTGGATCTCTTCCTAAGACATTCTGTCATGGAGCCTGGGCATCAGAACTTTCTCAAAGCTCTGTAGAGGATCCTAACATGCAGCCAGGGATTTTGTTCAATCCTCTTGTTTTATAATCTAGGATAGCAAGAACCAGAGAAGTGAAAGGATTTGGGAAAAGTAACTGAGTTAGTTATCAATTAATCAGGTAGTCCATCTTTGTTGAATTAATAATTAATTTTAACAATTCAATCACTTAGCAATGTCCGGCTGATATTAGATGTTTGATAAATCAAAGCTGAATGAATCTTTAAAAAGAAGATTATTTCTATCTGCTTTCAAAATTTTACAGAAATTATCACATTTAAAAGTATATATATTTATTAATAGAGTGTGATACTAGAATACATTGCTATATCACTTCTGTCAAAATCTGCACTTAAGTTGCAATATGTTCACACAGGTTTGAGGGAAGCTGGGAGTAGGGTAAATTCTGATTCAGATCACTGGTAATGACCAGCTTTGTATAAAGTGAGAGCTCAGGAAAGTTTAAAAAAAAAAAAAAAAAGGTAGTAGCACAATTGCTCATTCACAGCTTGCAGACTTGTTTGCTCTGAGCTTACTGAAAGCAAGGGTGAAACATGGATCAGCATAGTTATTGCTACATTGCGTCCCATGCCCTTGAGACCAGCAGTGCCAGGAAGGTCTCCTGATATATCACGTGATAATATATATATATAGGAAATGCAACCTCCCCTGAAGTTGTCATTTCTAGTTTTCTTAACATAGGAATGGCCAGTTACTACTGTTAAAGTGAGCAACACTTCCTACTGACTGTACCACTAAAATTTCCTTCAGTCATTGATAATTATATAAAAGTAACATCTATTTTTGTCAATAGTAAAATAATTTAAAAGTACATGAAGAAAAAGTTAATATCTTCCCTTCCATAATCAATCCATTCCTCCCTCCTGATGTAATCAATGTTCACATTCTGGTATATGTCATTTTTCAACTATCTCTACATGAATGCTAACAGGCGAACCAAAGGGAGAGCGAAGGAGAGAAAGAGAGAGAGATGAATAGAGAGATGAATAGATAGATAGATAGATAGATAATTGATATATATATTATAAATCATTTCTTCTTATTAGGATACAAATATGTATATGTATTGTGTGTGTGTGTGCAGGTTTAAGTTTTGTCTTACAAATTAGGATCAACTTATATACATGAGATGCAATGGGGCTTTCTCAGTTGACAATATATCATGAATTCCTCTCAAGTTAATAAATGCAGGTCTTACTAATTTTTATATAGCTTCTTATGTTCCAAAACCTGGATATAGCAACACCATCATAATCCACCAAAACATTCCACTAAGCTAATTTTAATTGATTACTCTGACATATTCCTCACACGTATTGTTTGAAGAGTGGCAATATATAAGTTTCAAACTTTACTGACCTTCTAGGAAGCTGTTTGCATTTAAGCATATGGCTCTAATATACATTAGATTTTGCATTTCATTTAATTAGACATTGCTGAAAACAAAGGTCTGTTCAAGTCATACCTCTTAATCTTGTGTCCTCATCTAATAGGAATTTGTTTTCTATTTTAAAACATTTATAAATTGTCACATATTGCACTTGTCCTTCGTTCCATTAAACATAGTATGAAAGAGACTATTTCTAATGTTGACAAAAGCTAATTGCCTGGAAAAGAATTGGAGAAGGATCTTATTTTCAAATGGAGCTTTTCTCAGCAGAATGTTTCCAACCACACATTTCTTTAGTTAATGACATATATTGAACTTTTTTTTCTTTTACTCCTAAAGTCAGTCCACACATAATAATCAAACAAAAACAAAACCCATTGCTGTGGAGCCAATTCCAACTTACAGCAACCCTTTAGGACAGGGTAGAACTGTTCCAGTTGATTTCCAGTATTTATGAAAGTATACTGTTGCATCATTTAAAAAAAAAAAAAAAGATTTGGATGAAAGTTTTCAGAGCAAACTGGAAAACAGTTCACACACATGTTTCATGACATTGACTGCAATCCCCATAATGTAACAGCACTCTTCCTACTTCCTCCCTATGGTTACCATTTCCCTTTGTGCTTCTTTCCTATCCATTCCTGCCTTCTGAGCTTTATCTCTGAGCAAATGCTGCCCTTTTGATCTCATATGGTTGATTGTTCTAAGGAGTACTACCTCCCTTGTGTTATTGTTCACCTCATCCCACTTCCATCAAATTAAGTTGTTTGAGAATCATAATGACCCATTAGAACTGAGAAAAACTGCCCAAGGCTGTAAATCTTTACACAGTGGCTGGTGTGTTTGAACCACCAACCTTTTTGTTAGTAGCCAAATACTTTGACCACTACACCACTGAAGGACCTGGTTCACCTCATAGGCCTATCTATTGTTTGGCTGAAAAGTTTAGTCCCTGGAGTGAGTTCAGTTCCAGCCTTGAAGGGTACTTAAAGGCTGTAGTCTCAGGATTCCACCACTCTTTTATCAGACGAGTAAGCCTGAGCTTTTTATTATTTTGAGTTTTGTTCCACATTTTTCTCTTACTCTAGGATCTCCTAATGCGATCCCTTTCAAAGTGGTAGAGACACCCATCTTTGTGCTGCAGAGAGGCTAGCAGGTTAGAACTGCCTTAGCAGCTAAGTATTTTAACCACTGTGCCACCAGGGTTCCTTCCACACGTAATACAGAACCCAAATTAAAAGCGGTGCCTAGCACTCTGTTTGAAAATATGTGTAGTACAAAGGTCAAATGTGCAGTTTGCTAGTTAATGGCCTGAGGCACAGTTAAGGTTAATGTGGCACTAATGAGCAACCTCAACCCTGTAGAGATGTCTGACCACAGCTGTCAAACAGAAGACATTTAAAATGTCAGTCTCCTGCACAGCAGAGGAAATATATAATTACATGATTCTAGATAAGAACTATTTTGCTATTCTGTATCTATATTTAATCATTTAACTGTACTCTTGCCTAAGTCCTTCCGTTATAACAAAATGTCCTTATAAATCTTTAGAATAGAAAACTATTTAGATTTCAATTCTATAGCAATAATAATTCTCATTGTAAATGCTTGAAAATAATTACATTTATAGAGTCAGGTTTGCTATAGGGAGAGTTGATATCTAGTTTCTTGAGCCCTCTTTTCATTGAATTTTGGATGCATGGAGAGATGGAATAAAAGGGTAAATATATGTCTGGAAAGCACTGCAATGCATGGCAATAGACATATTTATCAGAAATATAAGTGTGCTGAAAATATATTGCTTTCATATTTGATTAAAACTTTTTTTTTTTTTTTTTGCTAAAGGAATAACTTGTCAAGTTTGCTCTTTGAACCCTACCTGAACCCACTGCTTGTTAGGGAAACTGTGACCTATGGATTGACACCATTCTCAGAAAAAAGGTGTTTTTTTTTTTCTCCTGGCTAAATGTTTCCACATTTTTACCTCCACATAAGAAGTATTCTGGGACTTGTTTGTGTAACATGATTTCCCCTTTATTAGAGAACTTACTTCATTAAGCTTTTTCAATGAAGCTAAAGGGTTAATATGGGTAAGGTGATAGGGAAAACTGAGAAAGTAATAGATAGGAGAAATGGAAATGACCATTACAAACATACAATATCCTCAGAGACCACTTGGAAAGAAAGCTTTTCATGACAGGTGCTGCCATTTAAACTTTCTGGTGATAACTTTATACCAGTCCTGAGCTGGAAATTTGTAGCCAACTATACACAACAGAAAGGAGCTCTGGTGGCGTAGTGCCTAAGGCATTGACTGCTAACCAGAAGGTTGATGGTTCAAACCCACCAGCCTCTCCACGGAAAAAGGACTGGGCAATCTATTTCCGTAAATATTTAGTGCCCTGGGACCCCAAAGCTTGTCACAATGAATCAGAATCCACTCGGTGGCAGTAAGTAGGGGTTTTTTTAGTTTACACAAAACAGATAAGCATTCCTAAGTGAAGAAACAGTTATCACACTCAGCTGCTAACCAAAAGATTAGAGTTTTAACTCTACCCAGACATAGCTCAAAAGAAAGACCTGAGGATCTACTTCTAAAAAATCAGCCTTTGAAACCCAATGGAGCACAGTTCAACTCTGACACACGTGGGGTTATAATGAGTGGAAATAAACTCCATGTTGTTGTTAGGCACCGTTGAAGCAGCACTGAATCACAGTGACCCCACGTACAATGGAATGAAACACTGCTCAGATCTGTGCCATCCTCACAATACTGGCCATGTTTAAGCTCATTATTGCAGCCTCTGTGTCAATGCATCTCATTAAGGGTCTTCCCCTTTTCTCTGACCCTACACTTTACCAGGGAGCTCTGGTAGCATAGTGGCTAAGGCACTTGACTGCTCACCAGATGGCTGGCGGTTCAAACCCATCAGCCACTCCTCGGAAGGAAGGTTGGGCAATCTGCCTCGGAAATGTAAGGAGGGGTCGCT
The DNA here is from genome assembly GCF_000298275.1 of Orycteropus afer afer. Lineage (NCBI taxonomy): Eukaryota > Metazoa > Chordata > Mammalia > Tubulidentata > Orycteropodidae > Orycteropus > Orycteropus afer. Next base: position 1,141,758 of record NW_006921944.1, on the reverse strand, counting down.
ATGAGTCAGGGCTGACTCGACGGCACATAACAACAACAACACTTTACCCAGCATGATACCCTTCTCCAGGGGCTGATACCTTCTGACAACCCGACCAAAATAGGTGAGACGAAGTTCAGCTATTCTTGCTTCTGAGGAGCTTTCTGGCTGTACTTCTTCCAGGACAGATTTGTTCATTCTTCTGGCAGTCCATAGTGTTTTCAGTATTCTTTGCCAACACCACAATTCAAAGTTATCACCTCTCCTTCTGTCTTCCTTATTCATTGTCCAGCATTCACACGCACATGAGGAGATTGAAAATACTATGGCTTGGGCCAGGCCCACCTTAGTCTTCAGAGTGACATCTTTGCTCTTTAACAGCAGATTTTTCTCAGTGCAATATGATGTCTGATTTCTTGACTGCTGCTTCCATGGGTGTTGACTGTGGATCCAGGTAAAATAAAATCTTTGACAACATCAATCTTTTCTCCATTTTTCATGATGTTGCTTATTGGTCCACTTGTGAGGATTTTTGTTTTCTTTAGTTGAGGTGTACTTTACATTGAAAACTTGTTTTTGATCTTCCTCAGTAAGTGCTTCAAGTCTTCTTCACTTTCACCAAGCAAGGTTGTGTTGTCTGCATATTGTAAGTTGTTAATGAGTCTTTCTCCAATCCTAATGACACATTCTTCTTCATATAGTCCAGCTTCTCTAATTATTTGCTCAGCATACAGATTGAATAAGTATGGTGAAAGGATACAACCATGATGCACACCTTTCATGATTTAAAACCATGCAGTATCCCCTTGTTCTGCTTGAATAACAGCTTCTTATTCTATTTACAAGTTCCTCATGAGCACAATTAAGTGTTCGGGAATCCTCATTCGTCACAGTGTTATATATAATTTGTTATGATTCACACAGTCGAATGCCTTTGCATAGTCAATAAGATGCAGGCAAACATATTTCTGGTATTCTTGGTTGATCTAATATTAGCAATGATATCCCTCATTCCATGTCCTCTTCTGAATCTAGCTTGAATTTCTGGAAGTACCCTGTCAATTTAGGGTTCTAACCATTTTTGAAGGAGCTCTGGTGGCACAGTGCCCAAGGCACTTGACTGCTAACCAGAAGACTGGCAGTTCAAACCCACCAGCCACTCCTCGGAAGGAAGGTTGGGCAATTTACTTCTGTAGCGATACTGCCTCAGAAACCTAAGGAGGGGTCACTCTGAGTTGGGTCCAACTCAAGGGCACATAACAACAACAACAACAACAACCATTTTTGAATTATTTTCAGCAAAATTTTACTTTCTTGTAATATTAATGATGTTGTTTGATAATTTCTACCTTCTGTTGAATTACCTTTCTTTGGAATGGGCACTAATATAAATCTCTTTTGGTCAATGGGCCACGTAGCTGTCTTTCAGATTCCTTGGCATAAACAAGTTTATATAGGCTAGGTGTCTTGATTCCTCATTTTACAATGAACCTCTAAACCCAGCCTATTATTATTAAATGTCCCAGTAATGCTTTCTGAAAGCATTCTCTAATAAAAAGTATAACTTAAATCTGTCATCATATCTAGTTTTTCAAAACTACCTCTAAAATTGCTTTCCCATGTAGCAAAAGTGTATCTTAAAAATCACTAACTGTCCGCCATTAAAAATGATTTTAAACAATTTTATAACTCATTCATAAAATAAATGCTGAACCAAGTATCTAAGACTTAAATCACATAGTATTACAGAAATTGAACATTCACCCCAGAGATGTGATAATTTCTCTACCTCTTTTAACTTTTTTATTTAAAAACATATATGCAATTATTTATTCAGTTCTATTAGCTTAAGATTTATTAGTTTAAGGTTTATTAGTTTAAGGAAGTATGTTATCAGTTTTTCAATAGAAAAAAAAATGTCTAGAACATGGTTCAGTCAAGACCAACAAGAAGGTTATAAGTCAAATGTAATATTTGAAAAACTAATAATTCTAATATAAGTCATTCTTACAAAGATTCATTACCAAGAGCCTATGCATTGAGACTTAAAGGAGATCTGGTGGTGCAGTGGTTAAAGCATTTGGCTGCTTACCAAAAGGTTAGTGGTTCAAACTTACCAGCTATTCCATAGGTGAAAGTTGAGGCAGTCTACTTCCATAAAGATTTACAGTGTTGGAAATGCTATGGGGGAGTTCTACTTTGTCCTATAGGGTTGTTATGAGTCAGAATTGATTTGATGGCAGTGGGTTTGATTTCGAGTTTTGATGTATTGAGATTTACCATTTTAGCTCAAATCTTGAACATTACTCTCTTTTGCATAATTATCTTCTGTAGTTGCTTAATTATAAATTTTACTTGGAAGATAAAAGGATATAACCTGAACATTATTTTCATATCCCAGAATTAGCACAGCATTAATAAAATGCTTTCCATTTAATGGTCTGCCAACCATTGGGAACTCTTCTGCTTCCTTCTTTTCATTTATTCCCCCATTTTTGCAATAAGATACTCCTGGTTAACTGTCTCCACAAACTTAACTAATGAGTGGAAAATACATACCCACTTCAAATTGTTCTTGCTTGCATTATTGACTAATGTATATCCTTCAGTCCAAATACCTGTGCTCTTAGCGTCCCATATAGAGATAGGCTTTAAGGTCAGGAAATCTATAACTACCAAGGTTCAAAGAAAATGAAATATTTTAGTCATCAATTTTATTCTGGTAATTTTATTTTGCTAATTCTCATTTTTGGAAAATAATACAAGTTGGGCAATCTACTTCTGTAGTGATACTGCCTCGGAAACCCGAGGAGGGGTTGCTATAAGTTGGGTCTGACTTGATGGCACATAACAACAACAACAGTAATGCCTTTTTGTGTTAAATGCTATGCAGGTATTATTTCATTCATAATTTCTGAAGGTTGACATAGAATATCTAATTACCATTACTCATTTGTGACATCTAAAATATTTTTCACATAATAGTAATTAAGGTTATAGTTCCTCCCATATGATTACTCATATATGTATTTGTTCATAAGGTTTAGCTTACATAAAAAATGGTCACAATGAAATTACAAATCTTTTGGTTTACTGCCAAGACTCCATTTGCAGAACCCTAAAATTACAGTCCACTATGATGGGGTAATCTACTTCCGTAGTGATACTGCTTCAGAAACCCAAGGAGGGGTCGCTATGAGTTGGGTCCGACTCAACGGCATATAACAACAACAACAACAACAACCCATCTGCCAGTTTGTCATACTATAGTGGCTTGTATAGGAGCTCAGGTAGCATAGTGCCTAAGGCACTTGACCAGAAGGCTGGAGCTTCAAACCCACCAGCCACTCCTTGGAAGGAAGTTTGAGCAACCTAATTCTGTAGTGATACTGCCTCAGAAACCCAAAGAGGGGTCGCTATGAGTTGGGTCTGACTCGATGGTACATAACAACAACAACAATAACAAGAGTGGCTTGTATATTGCTATGAATCTGGAAACTATACCACCAGTATTTCAAACACCAGCAGGATCACCCATAGCAGACATGTTTCAGAGGAGATTCTAGACCAAGTGAGACTAGGAAGAAAGACTTGGCAATCTACTTCTGAAAATTAGCCAATGAAAACCCCAGGGATTACGACAATGTAGAGCTGGAAGACAAGCCCTGAATTAGAAGGCACTCAAAATACAGCATCCACAACAATGGTCTCAAGCACACCAACAATCATGAAGATGGTGCAGATCAGGCAACATATTGTTCTATAAGTCACTAGAAGTTGCTGTAAGTCAGAACTGACTTGACAGCAACTAACAACAACAAAGTTATAGTATTCTTCTATAAAAAGATTTTACCAAAAGAGTATGAAACTAATACAGCAAATGGAGTGCCTTAGACCTGTTGATCAGACAGAATGAATCATATTTTGGGGAAGGAAACTTAATCTGAAAGTCTCAAACACAAAAATAATTATCTTGAAACCAGGACTTCAAATTAGTTTGAATCGGTTCAGTCATAGCCGTTGTAGCAAAATGAGAATAGACTCAAATTTATAAAATGTGAGTGTACCAGAGTGATAACTAGAACTGGAAAAATTACTGGTTGATGTCCTGAAATGGGACTTGGAAGAGGCATACTAAACCCTTTCAGAAGCCTGATGCAGAAGACTGGATTATTGACAGGACTGTGGAAAGTGATATAATTGAGCTGCCATCTTTGAGCAGGACAATCATTTCCAATTTTGCTGCTCATGAAATTTGGCTGTTATGCAATGCACATGCTGCTCTTTTTTCTAAGAGGGAAGTTAAACTTTTCGCAAGACAGTGACTTAATTTTTCCCATTCCAGTTATCATTCTGGTACAGCCATAATTTACAAATTCAGATCTGTTCAGGTTTAACTTCATCATCCATGACAGAATCAGGAAGAATCTGTTTGAAGCCCTGCTTGAAACTTCCTTCAATCTTTCATCTGTTATATTTCTGAGCAGAAGAATAAAACACAAACAATTCTAGAGATCATGGTGAAGCTGAGTGCCTTGGAAATGGCTTAGCTGTTTCTTAGAATGAAAATTAAAAAAAAAAAAAAAAAAAGGAAAGCAGTGCCTCTATTAAGTGAAAAAAAATCCATTCCAGAAACAAATTTCTGCTACTATTTCAAAATCAAATGTGGAGAAATAGGTAGTTTTGTTTTATTTGTTCAATATGCAAAGAGATAAATATTAGTATCTCTTAGTGATGCATGCTCCCCTTTCTCCTCTAACTCTCACTGCCTTGATGGATCCAATTCATAGTCCTCCTTGGGTTTCTGAGGCGATGTCACTACAGAAGTAGATTGCCCAACCTTCCTTCAGAGGAATGGCTGGTGGGTTTGAACCACCAGCCTTCTGGTTAGCAGTCAAATGCCTTAGGCA
>NW_006921944.1:1133201-1136769 GCF_000298275.1 Orycteropus afer afer | reverse complement strand
TGCTCCCCTTTCTCCTCTAACTCTCACTGCCATCAAGTTGGATCCAATTCATAGTCCTCCTTGGGTTTCTGAGGCGATATCACTACAGAAGTAGATTGCCCAACCTTCCTTCAGAGGAATGGCTGGTGGGTTTGAACCACCAGCCTTCTGGTTAGCAGTCAAATGCCTTAGGCACTAGGCTATCAGAGCTCCCTCTTACAACCCTACACTTAAAACCCTACAGTTACCATTATAAACATTATTGAATAGCCTCTAGGGGGAGCTCTGGTAGCGTACTGCCTTGACTGCTAACCAGAAGGCTGGTGGTTCAAACCCACCAGCCACTCCTCAGAAGGAAGACTGGGCAATCTACTTCCATAGTGATACCGCCTCAGAAACCCAAAGAGGGGTCACTATGAGTCGAGTCCAACTCGACGGCACATAAGAACACAACATCTAGCAAACCTGCTAAGAAGAAAAAAAAATTAAAAACGGTTTTTAGAGAACCAGTTTGAAATTCATTTAAAGGTCATTATGCCTCTGGCTGATAAAATACATACTTTTTATTCCTTCTTTAGTGAGAAATTTGGGAAAACTTATTAACTTAAAGTTGACATCGTCAATATTACACGTTGCAAATTAACAAGGACTAAACCATTATGAAACATAAATGGAACTTGAAGAGTATAAGACAAATCTCATACTCCCTGAAACAAGCCTATCTTTGTCAAAGTAAACTAGGTATGACAGCTCCAATTGCAGTCAATGATAGGCATGTTTGTTTTTTACAATTTTCAATTGTTACTATCAAAACAAAAAGTGGGTATCTGTTGAATACCAAATATATCTGCATATAGTCAAATTTAAGACCAATTTCTAGTACTAGTTTATGAAAAAAAGTTAAAGCCATCTCTCCTTTCAGTGGGAGCTCTGGTGGTGTAGTGCCTAAGGCATTTGGCTGCTGACCAGAAGGCTAGTGGTTCAAAACCACCAGCCACTCCTCAAAAGAAGATGGGGCAACCTACTTACCTAGAGATACTGCCTCGGAAGCCCAAGAAGGGGTCACTATGAGTCGCAATTGCCTCACCAGCAGTGAGTTTGATTTTTTGGTTTCTCCTTTCAGTACAATCAAGACTTAATATTAGTTTAATTTACATTGTTTGAATTTATTTGAAGTTATTACATGGAGTGGCTGTTAATCCTTTCATGAACATTTTAAAAGGAAGTATGCAAACTCATTTTTGAAAAGATTTTTTGTTTTTAATATTAGTTTTAGGCACAGAATATTGCTTTACAAAACAACAAAATTTTTAATTAATTTTTTCAAGAACTTTTTGGGGGGGAAGTTTTCATCAGATTTTTAGTAAGATATTTGACTCTCTCTACACTACTCCACCTCCAACATCCCCCAAAAAAGGCCAGGAACCACTTGGACTAAACTTTTGCCATATGTTTGCTCTACCTTCTGGCATTTGTTCTCCCTGTGTACTTGGTTTCTGACTCCCTGCAGGTCCTGACCTTCATTATTCATAGAGGTCATGACTCCAACTGGCCTTGCAGCTCGTGTTCCCTGAGTGCCTCTCCTCAGCCTTATCTTGGCCTATTCTGCTCTGGATGCCCTCACTACCACCACTTGCTAAGCAGTGTTTTAAATTAAATAGAAATTTCCTCATTGAAGGGAACATGACCTTTATTTCAGTAAACTAAACTTACAGGTAATAAATAATAATGGCACCTCAAAGAAGCATTAACTTCCTTTTAGGAAACAGATTGTAAATTACTTTCTCTAGTACTATAAATGATATTAAAAATTTCTCAAACAGTTGACTTTTCTGACCTATGGATATTTTTATTCACTAAATATTAGTATATACAATTCATCATTAAACCCAGGATACTAATACAGTTTTACCCATATAAATACACAAATACACACAAACTCATACATCTAGAGTTTTAAAAACTAATTAATTTTGGTTTCACTCATAAAGTATTGTGCCAGATTATATTTGACTATATATAACAATAAGTTCAGGTATTTTAAGTTAACTTCCTATTTATTTACAAATGTTTCATATTCTAGCTATTTTAGCAATAATCTTGATAATAACAATATCATTCCATATATGTACAAATTTTTCCCTATTTTTAATTATATTCAACCACTTCACTGAATTCCTTTGTGATGTACAAGCTAACAATAAATTTGTTTTAGTAGGTGGCAGCTTCATGAATTTGAATTATGCCCTACCTCAATCCTCCCCTGAACCTATGAATTTAAAGTGTCCTCTTTAGTTCCCATTGTCGATAAATAAAATTGTTAAATGTTCAAAGCTATAAAATTTCCACTCAAATCAAGATTCAATAAACACATTAGAATAAAATGAAAGTACCAGATGATACAATATTCCAATTTGGTTGTATTGAGAAAATTCAGAAAAACAAAAATTAATTTTAAAAATTTAAATTATGTTTTGTTTCAAACATCAAAACTCCAATATTTCTAAAAATTCCTTATTCCCCATATTGATAACAAAATCTTCTCTAATATTTTATATATATATATATATATATATATATATATATATATATATATATATATATAACACACACACACACACACACACATATATATATAATTTTACTCTGTACCTAGGATAATCTCTATTACCCAAATACACACCCATGCATGCAGCCAGTCCTTTAATTGGTGTATGCTTAAATGGGAGGCTTGGCTAATTGGAATGCTTGCTGGAGAACAGATGGGGCACTGGTGTTGAGACTCTGTCTTAATATATTGTCCTGGGGTTTTCCTAATTACCCACTTAATTGGCACAGCCACACCACTTTGAAATAATAATGTACAGCTAATTATCACCAATTTAAGTTTCCTAATAGCTTATTCTTACCAGCTAACTTCAAGAAATCAAGCAGGGAGCAGGAACTGCCACAGGGAAATCACTCTGCCTGGGCTGGTTTAGACAGCTATATGAGTGTAATGTCATTTACAGCTGTGCTGATTTGGTTTCTGCTTAAGAAAAGAAAAAGAAAAAAAAGGAAAACAGTGATGCTTTGCTTGAGTGATTAAAGGAGCGGTAGCTCTTCCTTGCCTTTGGAGACCTTTCTAACTGGTCTGTTACTCACTCACTCAAAGTCTTCAATTAGCTCATCGTTCAAATGCTTTGTAAATAGCAAAATTATTTTAGATTGAATCAGCACAATTATATCTCCAAAACAAAATCAAAAGTAGTCAATTCTATGGTTTAGCTCCCCTCCTCCTTTCAAGCTAAAAGAAGACTAACATAGTCCATGAGCAAGCCTAGAATAATTCTCAGGATATACTTTAGTAAGTACATTTCCCTTCTTCAAATGTTAGAAACAGAACAAGGAAAAATATATTTAAGATAAGAGTTATCTATGAAATAAATATAGAGGAGGAAGGGGAAGGAAAAACAAATCACCAACCAACCAAAGGTTAGGAACTTGGGAATATAAGGAGAAGTACCTATATTTAGGATGTTGTTGTTAAGTGTCGTGGAGTCGTTTCCGACTCATAGCGACCCCATGCACAGCAGAACGAAACACTGCC
>NW_006921944.1:1130576-1132907 GCF_000298275.1 Orycteropus afer afer | reverse complement strand
CGGCAGCACCACAACTCAAAAGCATCAACTCTTCTTCGGTCTTTCTTATTCATTGTCCAATATTTAGGATAGAATACTTTATTTCTGCCTTAGTTTACACTTATTCTCCATTTATTTTAGGTATTTTTTCAAATTCAGACATCTCTACATGAGGTTCCCTAGAGATAGTGCCTCAGACAGGAATTTGTGTGCATATGATTTATTGAGAGGGTGTTCTTAAGAAGAGAGTGAAGGAAGAAAGATAGGGCAGAGAGGAAGGGGTTAAGCAGTAATGTGGTCTCAACTTCAGCTAGGTTCCACAGGAAGCGCTAAAGCATTTCACCACAAATTTGGCCCAACTTTGGAAGCCTACAGGACACCATGCTGATAACAAAATATTGATCACATCATTGTAGGTACATGTCTGTGGTGGAGAAAAGCACTGAAATTTCAAGGGCTTGACAATTCAGCTGGGTTTTTAAATATCCCGTGCTCTGGAACTTGTTGGAATATCCCTCTAACATAAAAGGCAAATGTCTGCATCTAGCAGAACCTAACACACAGGAAGAGGCACAATGCTTTTTGGGTCCTTTTGCTTACTTAACAAAGTCTATTACACACTTGGATGTGTTGCTCTAAATCATTTTGTATAGCCCAGAAGTGCTTTTGTATGAGACAGAAAAGGCTCTGTAGCAAATTAGGCTGTTGGGCAAGCTGTTCTGACATTCAGTCCAGATCACCTAGTTCATCCATTCAATGGTGTTAGAAGTTGTTGTGGTGAATAACGAGGCTCTATAGAATGTTTGGGAAGCCTTTATTAAAAGAATCATAGTATAGACATCAGTGGTGTTGGAACAAAGTCTCTTTTGCTGAAAACTTTTGCTTTTAATTTGCCTGTAGTCTCTCTGGGCCATAGCAGCAACTACATACTTGACCTTGAGCTACCAAGTGACTACACAACCTGAGATAACCAGGTTGAGTTAAGTGTTACCTGATCTGCCAGACCGTAAGATTGGACTTATATAGGAGCAATATATCATCAAGTGGAAGTGATTTATTGGAAATCATGTTTAAGCAAGTAAAGGCTGCAAAAGGAAAATGCATGACAAGATAGCCCCGACTCACACAGTATCTACTTCTGCTACATTGACACAATTAATTCAATCGAAACTTCTGATCTCATAGGGAATGACCAGCTGGTCACCCAAACCAAACCAAACTCACTGCCTTCCAGTCAATTAAAATTCTTAGGGACCTTCATTGAGTTTCCAACATGTAAATCTTTATGGAAGCAGACTTCCTCATCTTTCTTCCCTGGAGCAGCTGGTGGATTCAAATCACCAACCTTTTGGTTAGCATCTAAATGTCGTATCCACTATACCACCAGAGTTCCTTAGCTGATTACAGAAGAAAAAATTCAAGTCTGCACAATATATGGTAACAGCTAGAAGTGGACTACCATTGCAATGAAGTCTCATGCAAGAGTGACACTAAATACAGTGTAAAAATAAAAGGTTCAAGTGGGTCCAAGCTCTGTCCCTCTGGTTGTTCCTGAAAGATGGATCTAACCTTACTCATAGCCAATGACTAATGGTCATAGGCTGGTCAAGGACATAAAAATAATGAGATGGCAAAGTTGGTGAAAAAGAGAGGTATTTAAAGACCATGATAGATAACTTTAAAACATTGCACTCAGATGACTCTCTCACATTGGTCCTGAGCCAATTTGAAATATTTCACCTGATTGGCTTACTTTTGCTAGTGGAGAAATTACGTTAAAAGTTGCATTTTGCTTTATTTTTCTAGAAATAAGCTGGCTTGTTTTGGTACAGAAACACCTTGAAAAATAGCAAAACAAACAAACAAACAAAAACAATTACTGTAGAGTCAGTTACAATTCATATTGACCCATAAGACAGAGCAGAACTGCCCTGTAGGGTTTCCAGGGCTGCATCTATGGGAGTAGATTGCCACATCTTCCTCCCCCAGAGTGGCTGGTGGCTTTAGTAACTGAACTCTTAATCACTGCACCACCTGGGCTCCTTGATCTTCTTTAGCTGGATATTATTATAAGACCTCCAGCCAAAAAATACTGATTTATCACATGAAAGAGATGACTGCTAATCAATATACGTGGCTAGAGAAAAAAATAAAAGTTATTTTACATGCAAGCAATGAGCTATTTTTCTAAAACAGTACCAGATAGTTGCATTGGCCCAGATATTTATCTCTTGCTTACAGCACATCTGATGAGAGAATGAGGAAATAAGGAGCACTATCCCAAAAGCAGGAGCTCTGGTGGCATACTGCCTAAGGCATTTGACTACTAACCAGAAGGGTGGAGGTTCAAAC
>NW_006921944.1:1128291-1129496 GCF_000298275.1 Orycteropus afer afer | reverse complement strand
TTTTTTTGGATAGTGTATTTCACTCCACTTTATTAAATACTCTCTTTTCTGTTGTAAAATTAATGGCTTACTTTCTTTTTTCTTTCTGGCTGTAAAACAAATGTCTTACTTTCTTCTGTTGGCAAGTGTCTCTTCACCACTTCTTATAGATATCTTCATTCCATGCTTCTCTTTTCTCCAATCAAAAGCACAACGGGGACTTTGTGTTGGTGTTTTGACTTGCTGGCCACATATCTTATTAACCTTTTAAATTGAAAACATCAAAAGACAGTTAGAAATCATGTTCCAGTTTTTCTGAAAATATAATGATTGCTCAAGGCAAAAATAACAACAATATTAGCCTTTAAGCACATATAAAACTTATAAATTTTCCAACTTTTAGAAAACAAATTATCTAGATAAAATGGCAAACCTGATAAATTTGTGTCACCCATATTCCACATTTTGCATATATATGTGCAAAATACATAAATAAAAATGTAAATATGCAACATAAATCACATTAATAAATTGGCCTGCTTCTATAAATAAGACTATATAGCCAAAATAGGAGCTCTGGTAGCATAGTGCCTCAGGTACTTGACTGCTAACCAAAAGGCTGGCAGTTCAAACCCACCAGCCACTCCTCAGAAGGAAGATGGGGCAATCTACTTCCATAGTAATACTGCTTCAGAAACCCAAGAAGGGGTTGCAATGAGTTGGGTCCAACTCAGTGGCACATAACAACAACAACATAGCCAAAATAGGTATTTTTTGTGGTTTATATTTAAGCATGTGGTGACTGTGAAATGGACCCATTTGTTACTGAATATGTGATCCTTTTCTAAATGAGTTCTAGGGACAAAAATAATATTTTTATAATTGTCCTAAAAATGGAAATGAGTATGTTTAATATGCAGTTCTCATTTTAATTGTTCTTTATCTTCTTTTTAATCTTGGATAATTTCCATGTTTTTATCACATGCTTTATTTTTTAATAATTTAGTCAAGTGGAAAATTAGTTGATTTTTAAAAATATTTCTCTATGTGTTAGGTTGGGTTCTCCAGAGAAGCAAAACCAGTAAAGCTTAGAGAGAGAGAGAGAGGGAGAGAGAGGGAGAGAGAGAGGGAGAGAGAGGGAAATTTAAGAGTTAAATAGGATGATATCAAATGAATAATATACACCAGATTGGAATTCCAGTATAAGAGTAATCAAAACAGAGAGA
>NW_006921944.1:1095708-1128191 GCF_000298275.1 Orycteropus afer afer | reverse complement strand
ACACTTATAGAAGCTGGCAAGTCCCAAGTTTTGGGAACAAACGTCAACCTGGAGGCTTTCCCGACTCATGCAGCTGCAGGGGCTGACGAGCTCAAGGTTGTCAAGCAGTATACCAGCTGTTGATTCCAACGAATGATTAATCCAAGATCACAAGGGCAAATGGTGGAGTGTTAGGCCACAACAGGATCCAGATCCACAGAAGAGTGTCTTTTTTTCCCAGGATGTCCATAAATGTATTGGAAGCAGACCACACCCTTAGGGAAACTCTCTTTCAACAGACTGGCTGCTCAAACATATACATCTGATCTCATCATGGGAATAACCCATATCCCAACTGCTTAAATCACTCAGTATTGTGGTCCAGCCAAGTTGACACACAGCTCCACCTATCATAGTCCACCCCTTGTCAATTTGGCAGTTGTACACATCTTCTTAGCCATATATAATCTCCAATTAAGGACAATTATAAAGTCATATTTGTGATTACATGCTACATTAATACATGTACAACCAAAACATATTAACCCTGTTTACATTTCATAGTTCATAACAGAAGGAAAGAAAAATGTCCATATGATGTACATATTCAATGAAGAAATATAACAAACACAGTTTCTGCAACTGGTCATGTGGTTGTATCTGATATTCAGAACTACCCTCTTCCACTACCCATTCTTTATTTCTTTGCCCTCAACAAGTACTTCAGTTGGTCATGGTTCTTTGCCTGGTGGGGTGACCCAAACCTTCATTCCTGAAGGGCCTTGGTCATTAGTAGTCATATCAGAATTGGGTTGCTGTAATTTACCATTGACTTTAATCACAGGGCATGGTAGTACTAAGAGATGTCCTAAAGAATCTCCTGTATTACAGACATATTCCTCTTTACCTCCATTATGTAATGTCAATCCAATTTTCCCTTGGTAATCAGGATCTATCACACCAGATAATACAGTAATGCCCTTCTTGGTCTGTTGATCCAGAGACATGAGGAAGCCAAAATGGCCAGGGGGCATTCTTAACTTCCAGTTCAATGCAATCAGTATTGTTTCTTCAGGTGGGAGTGTTCCTCCCTTTGGGACTAAGATCTCCAGACCCGCAGAGCATCGGGTAGCAGGGGCAGGAAGCAAAAATTTTTTGAGTGGATCCCTAGGGGTAATAATGAGTGGTACCACTCTTGTTTCCACCCCTTGGTTCCTGGACCCATGATCCTGGCTAGTAGAGAAACGGCACCGTATATAGAACTCTGGTTTAGAGCACATACAGCCTCCTGGAGAACATTGCCCTAACCCTTCAAGGTATTGCCACCTAGCTGGTGCTGTATTTGTGTTTTTAAAAGGCCATTCCATCGTTCTATCAAGGCAGCTGCTTCAAGATGATGGGGAACATGGTAAGACCACTGAATTCCATGAGCATAGGCCTATTGCTGCACTTCATTTGCTGTGAAGTGAGTCCCTTGATCTGAAGCAGTGCTGTGTGGGACACTGTGATGGTGGATAAGGCATTCTGTAAGTCCATGGATGGTAGTTTTAGCAGAAGCATTGTATGCAGGGAAAGCAAATCCATATCCAGAATAAGTATCTATTCCAGTAAGAACAAAAGGCTGTCCTTTCCATGATGGAAGTGGTCCAATGTAATCAACCTGCCACCAGGTTGCTGGCTAATAACCCCAAGGAATGGTTCCATATTGCAGACTCAGTGTTGGTCCCTGCTGCTGGCTGATTTGGCACTCAGCAGTGGTGGTAGCTAAATCAGCCTTGGGAAGTGGGAGTCCATGTTGCTGAGTTCATGCATAACCTCCATCCCTGCCACCATGGCCCCTCTGTTCATGAACCCATTGAGCAATGACAGGAGTAGTTGGGGAAAAGGATGGCTGATTTCCACTGAACGTGTCATCCTATCCCCCTGATTGTTAAAGTCCTCCTCGGCCGAGGTCACTTTTTGGTGGGCATTCACATGAGACACAAATATCTTTACTCCTTTGGCCCATTCAGAGAGCTCTATCTACATACCTCTTCCCCATAAATCCTTATCACCAGTCTTCCAATCATGATCCTTCCAAGTCCCAGACCATCCAGCCAAGCCATTCGCCACAGCACATGAATCTGTATACAATCACTCATCTGGCAATTTCTTATTCAATGCAAAGTGAACAGCCATATGCAGGGCTCATAGTTCTTCCTGAGAGGATTTCCCTTCACCACTGTCTTTCAAGGAAGTCCCAGAAAGGGGCTGCAGTGCCGCTGCTGTCCACTTTCTAGTGGTGTCTGCATATCGCTCAGAACCATCTGTAAACCAGGCACAAGTTTTCTCTTCCTCAGTCAACTGATCATAAGGAATGCCCCATGAAGCCATAGGTGCAGACTGGGAGAGGGAAGGTAATGTGACTGGAGTGGAGACCATAGGCATTTGGGCCACTTCCTCATGCAACTTACTTGTGCCTTCAGGTCCTACTTAAGCCTGATCTCTCATATAGCATTTCCATTTAATGATGGAGTGCTGCTGTGCACATCCAACTTTATGACTCTGTGGGTCAGACAACACTCACTTCATTATTGGCAGCTCAGGCCTCATGGTCACCTGGTGGCCTATGGTTAGATGTTCAGTCTCTACAAAAGCCAAGTAACAAGCCAAAAGCCGTTTCTCAAAAGGAGAATAGTTATCTGCAGAGGATGGCAGGGCTTTTCCCTCAAATCCCAAGGGTCTGCATTGTGATTCACCAATAGGGACCTGCCAAAGACTCCAACCAGCATCTATATCTGCTACAGACACTTCAAGCACCATTGGATCAGCCAGATCATATGGTCCAAGTGGAAGAGTACCTTGCACAGCAGTCTGAACCTGTTGCAGAACCTTCTGTTGTTCTGGGCCCCACTCAAAACTAGCAGCTTTCCACGTCACTTGATAAACAGGCCAAAGCAATATACCCAAATGAGGGATATGGTGCCTCCAAATTCAAAAGGGGCCCAACAGATGTTGTGCCTCCTTTTTAGTTGTGGAGGAATCCAGATACAATAACTTATCCTTCACTTTGGTAGGAATCTCTCTACATGCCCCACATAACTGGACCTCTAGAAATTTCACTGAAGTGGAAGGTGCCTGAATTGTCTCACTAATAAATCTAGAGTCATTGATACTTCTTCCTTACTTGGTCAGCATAATGTCATCAATATAATGGACCAGTGTGATGTCTTGTGGAAGGGAAGGTGATCAAGATCCCTACAGACTAAATTATGACATTGTGCTGGGGAGTTGACATACCCTTGAGGAAGCACTGTAAAAGTGTATTGTTGGCCTTGCCAGCTGAAGGCAAACTGCTTCTTATGGTCCTTTGAAATTGGTATTGAAAAAAAGGCATTGGCCAGATCAATAGCTGCATACCAAGTACCAGGAGATGTATTAATTTGCTCAAGCAATGAAACCACATCAGAAACAGCAGTTGCATTGGAGTTACCACCTGATTTAGTTTACAATAATCTACTGTCATTCTCCAAGATCTATCTGTTTTTTGCACAGGCCAAATAGGCAAATTAAAAGGGGATGTGGTGGGAATCACCACCCTTGCATCCTTTAAGCCATTGATGGTGGCAGTAATCTCTGCAACCCCTCCAGGGATGCTGTATTGCTTTTGGTTTACTATTTTTTCTAGGTAGAGGCAGTTCTAATGGCTTCCACTTGGCTTTTCCTACCATAATAGCCCTTATTCCACATGTCAGGAACTCATTGTGGGAATTCTGTCCCCTGCTCAGTATATCTATTTCAATTATGCATTCTAGAACTGGGGAACTCACTACAGGATGGGTTCAGGGACCCACTGTATCCACTGTGATATACATCTGCTGTTCATGTGACCTAGATTCTTCTGTCTATACAAACTAACAAAATCAAAATCACTGCTATCGAGTCGGATCCAACTCACAGCTACCTTTCCTTGGGTTTCTGAGGAGGCATCACTATGGAAGTAGATTGCCCAGCCTTCCTTCCGGGGAGTGGCTGGTGGGTTTGGACCACCAGCCTTCTGGTTAGCAGTCAAATGCCTTAGGCACTAATGCCACCAGAGCTCCCCTCTGTCTGTACAGATCAAGTAAATATTTAGTAGGTTTGCCATGTATTTCACTGCTAGGAACACCATGTCTAAGTAGCCAAAGCCATAATTCCACACAAGTCAGAGTATTCTGATTACTGTTTTGACTCTGCTGTCCATTATGGTAACTATGCCCACCTTGTCTTTGTGGATTAACTGCTGCATTGGCCCCTACTACCACGGCATCCAATCAGTCCCATGGTATTTAAGTGTCTTAGTTCAATTAGGGCAATTTCCACTCTCAAATCCAGATTACATAAAACAGCAATCATAGCAGTCTTCAAGGATGCTGGGGCTCCCTTCACAAATTTGTTCCTCACGGTACTGGTGAAAGGCATGCCCTCTTGGAAATCCATTTATGGCTCTAGGGGTCTAATCTGATAAATCCATTCTAACAGGTCCATTTCCCTAAGCCTCTGGATATCTTCTTCTACATTATACCAAAGTGGGTCTGGTACTTCAACTTGACTGAGGAAGGCCACCAGCATAATTCATTCTTCAGTAAGCCAATCAAATAAACAATTAGATCTTTCCCTAACCTTTTGGGCTAAAATATTGAATGAAAAATCCATATTTAGTGGGCCTAGATCAATAAACTCAGATTGAACCTGTTACATTCCTTGCACCATTATCCCACACCCTCAGTAGCCATTCCCATACATATTCTCCAGGTTTCTATCTGTACACATTAGCAAAATCTAAGTAGGTCTTTTCAGTTGTAGTGTACCACTTCCTCACTCACACTTTGTATTTCACCTTTTGGGGCTCGCTTGGACTTAACTTTAGTTATAGGTCTAGCAGCAACAATGGGTGGTTGGGGCAGTTCCTGAAAACATTCAGCAATGTTTTCCATGGCCTCTGCCTCAGGCAAGGACCTAGCAGGAAAAGCTGGGTTAATCCCATCAAATGGAGGAGGAAGGGATAATGGTTTTTATAATAAGCCCTTCAGATGGGTGGGATTCAACAGAATGTACAGGCTCCATATCCTCATCTTCCTGACTTTCTGCCCATATGTCCCCATTCAAGGTTTCAGGATTCCATTTTTTCCCAATCAAGGTCATCACTTTAACTACAGACACCATTCTGGGTCAGCAATTCAATTGGTGTTGGAATTCAGCCACCTTACAATAAGACTCTGGGTTTGTTTTTTGACAATATCAGCTCTGTTCCTAGAAGAAATAAGGCTTTCTTTCAGAATACAACTGGAAACATTGAGGTCTTTTATGCGGTGCTTGAGCTGTGACTCAGCAGCCCTGAACTTATCTTGCTCTTTCACCACTTTGTCTAGAGTAAGTAGGATGAACCAACCAGCTTCCTTACACTCCTCATGTTGACAAAATTGTGAAAAGTATCAAATATGCAATCACCCAGAGCCTCACTTCTCAAAAATACTTGATCTATTGGTGGTGCTATTTTGCATATCAATGTTGCCACCTCACATCACAGATTAGCAGGACCCTCTTTACTAATGGTGGCAGAGTCACCAGTGTCTTTATGATTAATCAAATTGGAGAACCAAAACAAAATTGGTGAGAACCAATTTAGGAGGCCCATCCTTATTATTTTGTCTCTCTAGAATCACTCTTGGTACCAAATATGTTAGGCTAGATTCTCTAGAGAACCAGTAAGCTCATATATATATAGAGAGAGAGAAATTTATCTTAGGAAAATGGTTCACACACTTCCAGAAGCTGGCAAGTCCCCAGTTCTTGGATCAAACATCAAGGAGGAGATTTTTCCCAACTCACACAGCTGCAGGGGCTGATGAGCTCAAGGTTGGCAGGCAGTATACCGGCTATTGACTCCAACGAATGATGAATCCAAGATCACTAGGCCAAATGGTGGATTTTTCACTCATGGACAATTATAGGCAGCATAACAGGATTCTGATCCACAGAAGAGTGTCTCATTTTCCCAGGATGTTCATAAACATATTGGAAGCAGGCCACAACCCTAGGGAAACTCCCTTTCAATGGATTGGCTGCTCAAAATTTATACGTCTGATCTTATCATGGGAATAACCCACATCACAACTGCTTAAACCACTCAGAATTGTGGTCCAGGCAAGTTGACACACAGCTCCAACTATTATACTCTAGAAAAGACCTTAGTATAATGTAGATGATTATCATTAAAAAATTTTATGTGTGATTGAATGTATACCACACAAACCATCAAAAAAAAAAAAAACCTCACATAATACCTTATACACTTAAGATGGCAGAGTAGTAAAAATGAAAATATATGCTAGCATTGCTTGGGCCTCAGAAGATTTTAATCCTTGTCCTAATTTTTCCTTCTTCAGTTCTGAGACCTTGAAAAAAGTGACAGAACATATTTGAACTTGATTTTCTTATATGTAAGATGAAATAGAGTAAATGATTCCATAGTTTCCTTCAAGTCTAAATTTCTCTCATTTTCCATGCAATGAGAATTAAAAGAATGAGGCACCAATTCATTTGTTTTCCCAAATTTATTTTGCTTCTGATCTGTGTAAAGTATATGTACTAGATGCTATAAGAAATAAAAGATGAGAAACTGAACCTTCTTCTATAAGAGATTAGAACTTAGAAGAAAAGGAAAATTCTTCCCAAACATCAAAACGTAAGCTGTGTGTGTGTGTGTGTGTGTGTTTAATTTTTTTTTTTTTTTAAATGGGACTGACTAGGGGTTATGAATATCTAAAAGAAGGTGAGATTATTTCCCGTTTAGGCTGAATTAGTGAAAAAGGACATCCAGAAAGACTGCTCAGAAACTTAAGGCATCAAGGTTTATTTCAACTGTAATTAAACATATATTTGTTTTATTTCCATTAGTAAGATATGCAAACATGAATAAGGTGTGGGCCCTGTGCACATAGTTGAGAAGAGAAACAGACATATGAAATAACAACTGTGAAACAGCAAGATAAGAATAGAAATATACAGAAGTAAGCAATATTTCAACAATTCCAAACAAAATGGATTAACTCTATTCGGGGTGCTCAGGGAAGAGCTTTAGGAGATAATGTTTGAGCAGTGTGCTAAAGGAATGTGTCAGGTGGACAGAACAGGGACAATGCTGGAGAGAGTAGAAAAACAAGAAGGTATATGACAGCTCAACATGTTCATATAGAACAGTATAAGATAGAGAGGTACAGCAAGAGGTAAGGCTAGTGGAACAGACATAAAAATGCCATTATGTTATTTGGATATGAAGGTAAAGAACTTACTATAGCAAATTGGAAGGATTCAAAGGGTTCCAAGCAGGGAAATACCTGCTTGGGTAGGGAAATAGAAGATTTCCACTAGAAAGAAAAGCAGTGTAGAAGGAGAAAGAACAAAGTAGACCAGTGGAGAAGTGTTAGGGTTTGAGAAAGGGTCAAGGAGGCCCCATCTTCTGACCTCCTCTAACCCCACAAGAGGAAGACAGAATCACCATAAGTAGCCCAAAGCCTATTCCTGGGAGGTCAGACATGCTGCCTTCCTCCAGCCCTTTCATCAACCCTGACACCAACTATTCCTCCCGCAGCAACCACCACCTCTCTGCTGGGTTCAATAATTCACTGCAGGGGCCACACAGAACTCATGATTATGGGGTTTATTAGGGAAACAACAGGCTACAATTCAAGTTCAGGAAAATGCTCAGTCTCTCGCAGCCAGCTATCTCACTCAGCAGCCGGCAATCTCTCTCAGTAGTACATAGCTCTCTCAGTAGTGCTTGTTTCTCGCATTTCTCTCCCAGTAGTGTGTGTATCTCACATCTCTCTCTTAGCAAGTGCATCTCTCTCAGCAGTATGTCTCTCAGACTCTCAGTTGGCAGTGAGAGATTCTCTCCTCCTGCCTCTAGGAGGGATCATTTTTGAGCCTGGCAGAGTGGCCAAACTAACCAATACCAACATCAGAATTCTATACACCTGAGAGAGAGAGAGAGAGAACTTCCCAGAAGATTGCTTTGTGCCACTCTCAACAGAAATACCCCAGGTGGATAACTTTAACAATCAGGAGCTCCTCAGTTGTTCATGGCAAATTCCACCAGGAAGTTTACAAAGACTTTTGACTAGAAAAGCCATATTATGTAATTTACTACACTGCAGAGCTCAAAGTCACAGCCAGAAGTGGTGAAAAATAAGAAGCAGAGCCAAGAGATGAACAGGAGGGAAAGATAATAGCACTTGGAGACTGCTTAAGTATATAATATTGACCAAAAAACCCCAAAGCCACTGCTCTTGAATCTATTCTGACTCACAACGACACCCATTGAGTTTCTGAGGTGGTAAATCTTTATGGAAGTAGATTGCCCAGTCTTGCTTCCATGGAGTGGCTGATGGGTTTGAACCACCAACCTTCTAGTTAACAGTCAAATACCTTAGGCATTGTGCTACCAGAGATCCTTATAATATTGATAGAACATACAATAAAGATGAAAGAGGAAAAATCCTGAAAGAAGTAGGTGCAATAAAACATTGTGCTGTTGTGTTGTTATGTGCCATCAAGTCAGACCCGACTCATAGCAACCCTTTCTTGAGTTTCTGTGGCAGTATCACTACGGAAGTAGATTGCCCAACCTTCCTTCCGAGGAGTGGCTGGTGGATTTGAATCACCAGCCTCTGGTTAGCAGTCAAGTCCCTTAGGCACTACATTAAACATAGGACAAATTAAGAAAAAAAAAAAAAGGAAAAGGACAAATATTTGGTTTGCCTGGAAAGAAGGGGCATGGAGAGTGGTAATGAAAGAACATTATGCTTGAAGGCTAGGTTGCAGATGGTTATTGGAGGGTTTTAGATGCCAGGCTAAGAAGTTTCATTTATTAGACAAAGGTTCCTGATGGCTGTCAAATGAAAAAGTAAAGTATCAGAGCTGATATTTAGGAAATGGATCTCACAGCACTGTATAAGTGAGGCAGGAATTGATTAAAGGTAGGTAAATTGTCAAAGCCTCTTGAAGTAATCCTGGGGAAAGACATTTTGGGTCTGAACTATAATAATTACAGTGCTCATAAAAAGAAGGATTCAAATATTACAGATGGAAGTAAAATAAACAGAACTTGGCAACTGACTGAAGGTGAGAAATCAGGGAAGTGTAAGGCCAAGGTGTTAAAAGGATCAAGTGAATTTTTAATCCTTGAATCTGACAAGGAGGGCTGGTGGCGCAGCAGTTAAGCACTCAGGTTTCTATCTGAAATTTGCCAGTTTGAAGCTACCAGTGGGTCCATGGGAGAAAGATGAGTCACTCTGCATACATAAAGATTTAATCTTTGAAATCCTATGAAACAGTTTTACTCTGTCCTACAGAGTCACTCACTAAAAGTCAGAATTGACTTGACAGCAATGGTTTTGGTTTTGGTTTTTGGAGTCTGCAAAACAATGATAGTGAAATGGAAGCATATTAGCAAAGTGCTAAAATATTCAAAGAAAGGAAGAAAATACAATCATTGTCAACAGCTTCCAGCAAGAAGGAATAAGAGAAGTAAGTATATGCTGATGGTGGAGACATCAAGAGTATGATTGTTTAGAGCTACTATGGGATACTTTGAAATGAAAAAGCAATCATGACCCAACCCTTGATATAGGGCTCTAGATAGGTTACACAACCTCTATGAATCTGTTTACTGTCTCATCCTGAAGCACCAGAGAATACCACCACCTGACAATTAAAAGTTAAGGGAAATCTTAACTCACTCTGTGCCTCTCATGTTGAATAAGAACATATCTTCCATTAAATATGTTTTCTATGGAGGTACATGAAGAGCTGAAAAATATCAGGCTTACAAAATCTCTATTCTCATTATCATCTTTCTCATTTTTTACAGGTACCAAAGAAAATGCACTAGCCATGGATTTACAAGGCTTCTTTGTTGTATACAAAGGTACTAGCATACATAGCAGATTCCAATAAATACCTATAAATAAATCTCAAAGCCCTTATATTTCTTGAATTGCTATCAGGTAGCCTACTTCACACTTTATTGAGAGGCAATAGAAAGCCATCTGTTACCAAGACATTAGCCTGTCACCTTAGCTCCCCTGAGGTGAACCAATTTGGGTGGCACATTTCAATACTAGCACCTTCTTGCTATTGAAAAAATCCTCACATTTACTTTGACAATTTTTCATCTTTGACTTATACTGCAATTTCCTCCTTATTCTCCTCCCTGGTCTCTACTGTTCTCCCCTGCAATCAGTCTGAAGTGTCTCCAAAAAAATTGTTTTCCTCCCTAATGCTTATCTACTCCTCCTTCAAGTTCCATCACAGGCTTCCCACTGATTTTCAAGTTCCCATCTCACCTTGAATTGACTCTTTCAGTTGTTCCTACTCCTTATCACCTTTCTCACTCTGATCAAGTATTTCTTTGAACAATTTCTTGTTACTTAGATGACTGACTTTCTCATTCTCCCTGCAATTTTGGCACTACATAGAAAGAATAAACTTCTTAGAGCATTCTTTTGCCCATTCGCTCATTCTTACTCAAATCTCCCAATATTCAAAGTTTTTTTCACTGATAATCTTAAAGCTTTGCAAAGAACACTTTAAACTGTTTATTCTAAATTGACACCCAGAAAGAAAATCTCCATTTTTCTTTATTGCAATTTTTTTTAACATCTATTAAGAAAAGTACAAATTGATAAAGCATGATCTTTAACTTATCCAAAAGGACAACTCTAAATTTTTACAAGATGCCTAGTTCCAGGAGAAAAGCAAAAAAGTTGAATGAGGACGATATAACATCTACTATCTCAGCTTTGTATGGTTTGGGCATTATGGTTGTGTGTCAACTTGGCTGGGCCTGGTTATGGGGCTGGACACCTGGTTGTAGTTATTCCCCATGCTGAGATTGGCAATTGATTTCATGGTGATAACTACAGGAGCAGCTAAGTAGCTGCTTTAGGTATGTGGTCTGCTTCCAGTATATAAGAAGCAACTTTGAGGAAGGGCTCTAGCTTTCTGGCATGCTTGAAACCTGCATGTAGCCAAGTCATTGTTCAGCAGCCTGCTATGACCTGCTGATTTTGGGACTTTTTCTGGACTTGAATTAGTGGCTTGCTGTGTGGTTTGGTAATATTAGGACTGTGCCTTTTTATTTGTCAGTCTTGGGTGTGTCAGCCTCAGCATCCGACAGCTGCCTGAGTGAAGAAAAGCCTCCAGGTTCAGTGGGTTGGAAGCAAGAGGGGCTTTCCCCAGCCCCTAGAACCTGGCACTTTGAACTTGGAATTCTATCTTCCCAAACTGTAAGAGAATAAACCCCTGTTTGTTTAAGCTTTCCCATGTGTGGTATATTCCTGTCACAGTGACACTGTTGTTGTTGTTGTTATGTGCCATGGAGTCGGACCCGACTCATAGCATCCCCTCCTTGGGTTTCCGAGGCAGTATCACTACGGAAGTAGATTGCCCAACCTTCCTTCAGAGGAGTGATCAGTCCTCTTCTGGTTATCAGTCAAGTGCCTTAGGTGCTTTGCTACCAGCACTAGGTAACAAAAACACATGGCCTAGAGATAGGCTCACTTTGCAATTAGCAAAAATAAAGCCCTTTCATAAAAGGTTTACTTGGGAGCACAGAGTTTCTATCCTTAGGTGTCTGACTTCCCTTTGCTTTCTGCTCCATTTCTTTTCCTTTTACAGAACTTGCCTTTCCATTCTGCTAGATATCATCATAAAGGTTCCAGTTCCAACTCATTTTATATTTAAAGCTGAAGAAGAAGGAAAAGGATGGAAGGTAGCGGGAGAAAGAATATTGCCAATATTTGTAAGTAAGTCTGACTGACCTATTTGGTTCACTGTGAGCAGGATCTGGGCTTGGCATTATGATATTGTACCTGTAAATTAAACCACCAGAGGGAGCATCTGTATTTCAATCCTATTCAACTCATTAATTAAACTTACTATTTGGGTTCATTTAAAATATTTTAGCTCTTAGGGGAAAATTCTAATGTATAGGTCAAAGAGACAAATATTTATATATACAAAATCTTCATATAAAACTAATATTTTATGTAAAACTACTAAATTGATACTGCAGCAACAGTGTGATCAATGAAAAAGGAAAAACAACCTATAACTGTGAAGTATTTTGCTCTGAGACCTTAAAGCTGTCCTGGAACCACAAAGAAGAAGAAACGGCATTTCAGGTCTTAAGCAGTCTATTTCTTTTTGTAATCTACTCTATTTCTTTTTAATTTTCCAGAAGTGGCCTCTCCTAATCTTTTGATTTTATGGTGGTAATATTTATATTACAAAACTTTTGCCATTCTAATCATTTTTAAGTGTGCAATTTAGTGATATTAATTTCATAAACCATGGGCAATCATAACCCCAAAGAAACCAAACTCAAAAAGCAGTAACTTCCCACTTCTCCCTCCACTGAGTCCCTGGTAACCACTCCTTTTTTCTCTACATTTACTTATTATATATTTCATATAAGTGAGATCATGCAATATATGTTCTTTTTTGTCTGGTATTTCATTCAGCAAAACGTTTTCAAGGTCCATTCATTTTATAGCATACATCATCACTTCATTTCTTTCATATATATGATATTTTGTTTATCCATTCATCATGTTGATGGTTGTTTTGGTGGCTTCCACCTTTTGGCTATTGTGACGAATGCTGCCATGAACACAGATGTACAAGTATCTGTTTGAGTCCCTGCTTTCAGTTCTTTTGGGCATAACCTAAGAGTAGAATTGCTGGGTCATATGGTAATCCTGTGTCTAACTTTCTGAGGAGCTGTCAACTTGTCTTCCATATTAGATGCACCATTTTATATTCCCACCAGTGTGGAGAAGGGTTCCTATTTCTCCACATCCTCATCAAAACTGTTTTCCTATTTGTGTATATATATATATATATATATATATATATATTTAAAATAATAAACATCCTAATGAGTGTTATGTGGTATCGCATTATAGTTTGATTTTCTTGATGACTAATGCCATGGTGTTTTGAATCGCTTCATATGCATGTGAAAGTTGGACAATGAATAAGGAAGATTGAAGAATTGATGCCTTTGAATTGTGGTATTGATGAAGAATACTGAAAATACCACAGACTGCCAGAAGAATAGTGAAAATACCAAAGACTGCCAGAAGAATGCAGAATTCTATACTGGAAGAAGTGCAGTTGGAATGTTCTTTAGAAGAGAGAATGGCCAACTTTGTCTCACCTACTTTGGTCATGTGGTCAGAAGGCACCAGTCCCTGGAGAAAGATATCATTCTTGGTAAAGTGGCAGGTCAGAGCAAAAGTGGAAGACACTTAATGAAATGGATTGGCACGGTGGCTGCAGCGATGGGCTCAAGCATAGCAAGGACTGTGAGGATGGCACAGGACCAGGCAGTATTTCGTTCTGGTGTACATAGGGTCACTACAAGTTGAAATCAACTCAACGACACCCAACAACAATGATGTTCAGCATTTTTTCATATACTTATAGGTCATTTGTATACCTTTGGTTGAAATATCTATTCAAGTTCTTTGCCCATTTTTCTTGTGATATCTTTATCTGGCTTTGGTATCAGAGTAATGCTAGTCTCATAAAATGAATCAGGAAGGGCTCCCTCCTGTTTTATTTTGTAGTGTAATTTAAGGAGGATTGGTGTCAATTGTATTTATATCATTGCTTGAGTTCCCCAGTAATGCCATCTGGTCCAGGACTTTCCTTTGTTGGGAGCTTGTAAATTATTGATTCAATTTCCCTTGTTATAGGTCTGATGAACATTTCTATTTCCTCCTATGTTAATTTAGGTAGTTCAGGTATTTCTAAGAATTTTCCACTTAATCTAGGTTATCTAATTTGTTGGCATACCATAGTTCAGTGTATTCTCTCATATCAGAAAACAAACCCACTGCCATTGAGTCAATCTGATCCCTTATATTCTGTAGTTGATAACATGTCCTCTTTTATTTTTTATTTTAGTTATGTATATCTTCTCTTTTTTTCTTTGTCAGTCTAGCTAAAGTTTGTCAATTTTATTGATCTTTTTAAAAACTTCTAGTTTTGCTGAGGCTGTCTAGTTTTTCTATTCTTTATTTCATTTATCTTTGTTCTAATCTTTGTTTTGCTTTCCTTTTGGCAACTTTGAGCCTAATTAGTTCTTCTTTTTCTAGGTTCTCAAGTTGTAAAATTAGGTTATTGATATTAAATCTTTCTTCTTTTTTAATGTAACTGCTTACAGCTATCAATTTCTCTCTGAGCATTACTTTCCCTACATTCCATACATTTTGGTATGTTTTATTTTCATTTTCATTCTTCTCTAAATATTTCCTGATTTTTTTCTGTGACGCATTGGTTATTTTATATTGTGTTGTTTTATTTTCATATATTTGTATAACTCCAATCTTCTATTATTGACTTCTAGTTTCATTCCATTGAAGTTTGAGAAGATACTTTGTATGATTTCTCTTTTTAAAATGTTATTGTGCTGTTGTTATTGTTGTTGTTATTTGCCATCAAGGTGGCCCCTACTCATAGCGACCCCTCCTTGGGTTGCGGAGGCAGTATCACTATGGAAGTAGATTGTCCAACCTTCCTTCTGAGGAGTGGCTGGTGTGTTTGAACCGCCAGCCTTCTGGTAAGCAGTCAAGTGCCTTAGGCACTGTGCTACCAGAGCTCCTAAAATTTTACTAATTTTATTAATTTATTGAGATTATTTTATGATCTAGCATATGGGCTAAAGAATGATCATGTCTATTGAAGAAGAATGTGTAGTTGCTGTTATTGGTTTGAGTGCTATATGTATGCTAGATCTAGTTGGTTAATAGTATTGTTCAAGTTCTCAGTTTCCTTATTGACCTTCTTTGTAAATGTCCTATGTGTTATTGCAAGTGCTGTATTAAAATTTCCAGCTATTATTGTAAAACTGCCAGTTCCTTCAATTTTGTCAATATTTATTTCATTTATATTGGGGCTCTGATGTTAGCTGCACATATGCCTAAAATAATTATATTTTCTTAACAAATTAACTCTTTTATCATTATGTAATGTTCTTCTTTGACTGTTGTAACATATCATGAATTTAACTCTACTTTGTATGATACTATTATATCCACCCTGGCACTCTTCAGTTTACTGTCTGATTACCCTTCTGTGATTTTTTTCATCCACTCACTTTCAGTCTTTGGGTCTCTTGTAAATAGACTATGGTAGGATCATGTTTCATTATTTTTTAAAGTCTATTCTGACAATCTCTCCTTTTGATTTGAGTATTTAATCCATTTACATTTAATGCAAATACTGATAGGGAAGCAAATACTTCTGTCACTTTGCTACTTGTGTGCTTCCTGTGTGTTACACATTTTCAGGCCCTTCTTTCTCTAATACTGCTTTCTTTTGTGCTTAACTGAATTTTTATTAAATAAATAAATAAATAAATAAATAAACCACTGCCATCAAGTCATTTCTGACTCATAGAGACCCCCTTGGGTTTCCAAGGCTGTAAATCTTTACAGAAGTAGATTGCCCCATCTTCCTTCTACAGAACAGCTGATGGGTTTGAACCACTGACCTTCTGGTTAGCAATCACATGCCTTATCCACTATGCCACCATTTTTATAGTGAACCATTTTCATTCCCATCTCATTTCCTTTAGCATTTTTTAAAAAATATATTCTTTGTAATTATCATCAGGATTTACATTTAACATCCTAAATTTATAACAACCTAATTTAAATTGATATCTACCTTATTTAAATAACACAAAGATCTCAATTCATACACTGCTCCTCCCTTCTTTTTGTTCTTACTATAACAAATTATACCCATTCCTCACTCATCAGCATGGTTAAGTGCTAAAGACCAGGTAGTTATGTGAAAACTGGTTTTATGTGGAAACGGAGGATGACCACATCAGATCACAAAATGGATGATGATTATATCATTACATAACTGCCAAATTTCATCATTACATAATTGTCACATTATATCATTGGATAACTGCCAACCCACTGAGAATCATTGCTCAGCCAAGTTGACACAATTTTATCACAGCCAGTATTACTCTCACCTCACACTTCAGCATTCACTACTGCCAGATGTACATTGTTAATATTCAAATACTTGGATACATTTTTTACTATTAACAAGATAGTGAATTAAGTGAGGAGTAGGTGTACATATACATCATATACTCAATAGCATAAATCTCTATTTTTTATGTATTTGTCATTTTCAATCATGTAGGACATAAAACAAGGTTATAAACTAAATACATCAGAGAACTGGGCTTTATATTTGCCTACAATATTACCTTACCAGAGATATTCTTTTCCACTTACAGCTTATTTCTTTTTAGCTTCTTGTCTAGTTTCCTTTCATTTAAAACTGAAAGCCTCCCTTAGTATTTCTGACAAGGGAGACATAGACATAACAAACTACCTCAGGTCAGGTTTTTTTTTTTTTTAAAGTCTGGGAGTATCTTAATTTCACTCTAATTCTTAGAGTTTGGTTTTCCTGGTTATTAAATTATTAACTAACAAAACTAACTCACTGCTGTAGAGTCAGATCCAACCGATAGCGACTCCTCCCTGGGTTTTCCAGGCAGTATCACTATGGAAGTAGATTGCCCAACCTTCCTTCCAAGGAGTGGCTGGTGGGTTTGAATCACCAGCCTTCTGGTTAGTTGTCAAATGCCTTAGGCACTATGCCACTAGACAGTTTTTTTTTGTTTTTTTTTTTCAGTACTTTAAATATGTCTCCCTTCCTTCATTCCTTCCTTCCTGCCTGCCATCGTCCCTCCCCTCTGCCTCCCTTACCCCTTCCCTCCCTCTCTCCTTCCCTTTGTTTCTTCCTTTGCTCTTTCTTTGTTTAGAAATCCCCCAGGAAAGAAAGTAAAATCTCTGGATATAAGTTCTTATTTAATTATAGAATTGCAATGTCAATCAATAAATTGAAGTTTGATCAGCAAAGTAACAGGATAGGAGAATGGGATTTAGGAATAAGACTGCTCTCAAGGAGCTTACATTTGAATGAGGAAAACAAAAATAAAATGTAAATTACTTCAAATCTTGATGAACGGTATTCAGGTAAAGGTGAGTAAATTGGTAAAGAGTGATGGGGTAATATGAGAACAAACTTCTTCAAATATGTGGAAGGAAAATAAATCTATAGCAAGTTGTATTTTAATTGTGTTATGAATGAAATTAAGAGGCACCTATGGGATGTTCTGAAGATGGAGTTTGATAAGCAAAAAGAACAGCAATTTTATGAGTTCTGGAAAAAGAAGAAAAGGGGCTGTTGAAAGTGGAAAAATGGCACATAATACCAGGGAATGGAGAGGAATGAAGGTAGAAATACACTGTCCAGATCATGTAGTTTCCTATAGGTCCTCTCATGGGGTTAGTTTTTGTTTAATGTGGGCTCTGGAGTTATTGGAGAATTCTGAGTGCAGCAGTAACACAATCTCTTATGTTTTTTAAAACAGCACAATGGCTGTTGTCAGAATAGTCTAGCAAGAGGCAGGAAAATGATAAAGAAGGTGGAAAACTGTGATGCTAACTATGAGGTTCTTGGTATGGTTCAGGGAATAGATGATGCTGGCTTTGCTAAGGGTAGTCTATGAGAACTGAAGTGCAACTGGGGACGACATGTATTTTGAAGGTGAGGGCAGCAGGGCTTGAGGAAAGACTAAATGCAGCAATTGAAAGAGATAGTGAATTTAAGGTTATCTTCTAGTATTTTTTGGCCAAATCAATTAGGCAAGTGGAAGTGTCTTTAAGTGAGATAAGGACTAGAGAAAGTCCATTAAGATCATTTTGAATGTTTTTTCTATATGACCATTATTCATCCAAGAGGAGTTATCCAGTAGGTTGTTAATTAGATGGTCTGAAATTCAAGTGGGAGGTCAGGCAAGATATATAAATGTGGAAGTCAACAGAATGTACATGGGATGAGAACAGATAGCAGACAGTGTTGACAACTGATTATCTGGGGTACTCCAACATTTAGAGTTGAGACAGGTTGAAAGAGAGTGAAGTTGAAAAGAAACTTTCAGAGTAGCAGGAAACCCAGAAAAATGGGCTATTTCAAATGTTAAATGTAGAAAGCGGTTTCTCAGAAGGACATGATCAAATGCATCAAAAGCCACTAACATTTCAAGTAAGATGAGGACTGAAAATTAACCACTGTATCTGAGCAAAAGACTACTGGTGACTTGTGAAAAGTGTAGTTTTACTGGAGTGGTGGAACAGAAACCCTAATGATGAGAGGGTATGCAAAAAATAGAAGAAAGCAAAGACTGTGAGAATAGTCAAAATTTTCATGGAGTTTTTGAGGAAAGGAAAACAGATTTATGGGGCAGAGTCAAGAGGAGGCACGTGGTCAAATAAGCTTCTATTTTGTTTTGTTTTAGGGAAGTTGTTATTACAACATGATTGTATGACTAATTGGAGAACAGTTTTGATCATGTGATACAATATGCTTTTATTTCAAGCAAATGAAACATTCTTCATTGTGTGATGATACCAGGGAGAAAGTGGCTTAAATAAGTAAACTGAATGTGGAATGCCTTTACTTATGCCATACCTGATTAAAACCGGGTTCATATCTATTGAAGGTTCTAGATCATAGAATAGAGAGCCCTGATATAAATGGTGATACTCAACTGCTAAGTGAAAGGTTGGCAATCTGAACCCACCTAGTGGCTCCATAGGAGAAAGACCTGATGATCTTCTACAGTAAATATTATAGCCAAGAAAACCCTATATGTTGGTTCTACTCTGTCATGCATAGGAATACCATGAAGCTGCGTTGATCAACAGCAACTAATAACAACAAAAAATTATAGAGTGCAGCTTGGGCAAGGAGGAAAATATAAGCATAAGGAAAAAAAAAATAGGAGAGAAAGGTAAATGAGTTGAAGATTTCCAAAAATAAATTAAATTTTGGGAGGCTGGAGACAAGATGACATCCTGCTAACAATCTCCTCCCAATCTCTCTACAATAGAGACCCAGAAAAGCTGAGTGAAAGAGATACAAATAATGATCCTGGAACTCTGAGCATCAAAGGAGAGGATAAAGAAGCAGCTAAAGTGATGACTGGAAAGGGAGGAGCAAGGGCAGTGACTAGGGAGTGAGAAGAGGCTAGGGCCCGATGGAGTGTGGCCATTTTTGAGGCACAGAAGCCATCATACACTGGTGAGGAGAAACCAACTTCACAGAATCCACACAGCAATAAAGACACAGTGTGGACAGATCTGGAGGGGATCAAAGTGAGCAGAATATGCACTGGATTTAGGAGAGGAAACTGCAGGGAAACAGGCCTGATTAGGACAGGAGCTGAGGAGAATGAAGGGGAATGGAACAACTCACAATAGTGAACATTAGTCACTGGGTTGAAGGCCTACATAAAAGAGAAGGCCTGTGGAGGTGGCAGTTGGAAATGCTAGACTCCAGGTAGCTCCTCACTTCGCTGAGTCTAGGCAGGAGCTGGATAATCAACATATAGAAAGGCATGAGACACACACCAGTGAATTTCAACTGGAGTGATGCATTCTCTGCTCTAACAAACACATTTATCAGCAACTAGCAGTGAAACTTCCCACTTTCACCTATCTGGTGGCTAGGGATGTACCCCTGGCTGACCCCCATCCATGCAGTTCCTCAGCTACCTCTACAGCAGCCCAGACACCTGCAGCAATGTGCCCCGAGCAGACAGACTGAGCCAAGGTCTTTGGATTGGCCTGCCTATGTTGTGTCATCTACTCATGTTTCTCTCACTGAATGCAAGATGAAAACCCCTGCATCCTGCTCTTTCAGAGGCACTCAGTCTCGCCAGGCTCCTCCCACCTTATCCATACACACTTCAATGGACCAGTGGATGGCACCACAGCCACATGCTGCTACAGAGGCTGGCTGACCATAACCACAAAAGCCTATCCTCTTCTTTTTTTCCTCCACTTTCTTCCTCTTTATCTCTTTTTTTTCCCTTTTCTTCCTTTTAATTTGTACATGTATCACTCTTCCTCTTCTTTTATTTTTATAGAGCTTTCTTCTCCTTTTAAAAATTTTTCTTCTTTTTTTCTTTTTCTTTTTTCTCTGTCCCATCCAATGGGAAGGGAACAATAATTCTCCAGTAGTCAGCCATATCTACTGAACCTAGCACCTCACTCAATGGGCAAGGACCACCACACACTCTTGCACCACTGGATCAACAGCCAACAGCAGACAACACCTGATCATCACACTTGCAACTCTTCTTAATGACAGACACAGAAGCATGCCTGGATTCCCACCAGCTATTCCACCTATCAAGCACAGGTGAGGAGCACCCCAGTGCTGCAAAGCTAACAACCAAATTAGCATGCCTGCCCCACCACCCAGATATATTGAAACAAAGGACAACAAAAATACAGGGTAAAACAAACCAACACATAATCAGCAAATAAAAACAACAACTTCAAAATATCTCAGAGACAACAGAGAACTTCCATACAAACAAAAGAACAGGAGAATATAGCACAAGAAAATGACCAAAATAAAAGACTAGGAAACATTCCCAAGGAAAAACAGATAACAGAACTACCTAATGAGGAATTCAAAATATATATCTATATGGGGGATTCCAAGAGCTCAAGGAAACCATAAACAAAAGGAAGGAAAAGACAGATAGTAACCTTGAAGAATTCAGGAGAAAAATACAAGAGCAAAATGGCAAAATAATAGACAATTAGAAGTATACAAAACAGCAATTAGAAATCCAGAAGATTAACATTAAAACTATAGAAATAGCTAAAACTTTGGAAGAACAAGAGTAGAATTGAAATGACTGAAGAAAAGATTAGTCAAGTAGAAGACAAATCCCTTGACATCAGTTTTATGAGGAAAATCAGAAAAAAGAATAAAGAAAGCCTAATAACTATATGGGGTAACAGAAATAACCTACATGTAATTGGAATTCCAGAATAGGAGGGAAAAAAAAAAAAAAACACAGAAAATTGCTGTAGACTTGCTAGCAGATCATATCCCTGTATCATAAAAGATGAAAAGATATCTACTCAAGATGCTTAATGTACCCATGCTGGATAGATCTCAAAAGAAAGCTATGAAGACATATCGTAATCTATCTTTTAAAACCAAAGACAAAGAAGAAATCTTGAGAGCAGTTCAAGAAAAGTGAAATATTACCTACAAGGTCAACTAATAAGTCTAACCTCTGATTTCTCAGCAGAAACCATGAAGGCAAGAAGGCAATGGGATAATATATATACAATCTTGAAAGAAAAAAAAAAAAAAAGCCAAACAATAAGTTTTACATCCCAAAAAAACTGTCCTTCAACTACAATGGTTAAAGTAGGACACTGAAGAACACAGAATTAAAGGAATTTTTGAAAACCAGACCAACCTTACATGGAATGCTAAAAGGAATCCTTTGGACAGAAAAGCAATAAGAGAAGAAAACAAACTAAGATGAAGGAGCATAACAATGTCACCCAGAAACCAACACAGAAAAAGAATTTCCAAAATTAAAGTAAAATTATAAAGCTGAAAATAGAGAACCAGAGGTGTCAATCTGTAAATGATAATGACATAGCTAAAAGGATTTTTTTTTTTTTTTAAAGAGGTAATAAACAGTATAATTACAGAATTTCCTAATGGACAGGAAATCAGGATATCAGTATAGAAGAGATTGTAACAAACATAGGAAGATAAAAATTAACTTGGGAGAAACCACAAAGAAAATTAATAACTCTTCTAACAAAAATAAGAAAGAAGAAAATCACAGACTTAGTAAAGACAAAATCAACAACAATGAAAAAACGAAAAGAAAAACCAACAAAAAAAATGAAAGCACAGAAAAATATTTGGAACAAAGAAATCAACACCAACATAAAAAACACAAAAGAATGACAGCAGTAATTCATCCCTATCATTAATTACACTGAATGTGAATGGATTAAATATACCAGCCAAGAGAAAGAGAGTGGCAGAATGGAAAAGAAAACAGGACCCATCAATATGCAGCCTACAAGAAATTTACCTTAGACACAAAAATAAAAATAAACTAAAAGTCAAAGGGTAGGAAAAATTATCAAGTTAAAGGTAACCAAAAAAAAGTTGGAACAGCAATAATAATTTCTGATACTATAGACTTCAAGGCAAAAACCAGCCTGAGGTACAAAGGACATTATATCATGATATAAGAGTCAATCCAGCAAGGGGATAAAACCAAATAAATATCTGTATTCCCAGTGAAAGAGCCACAAAATATATAAATCAAACATTAACATAATTAAAAAGAGAAACAATTCTACAGCAGTAGCAGGAGACTTTACCACACCCTTTCAAAGAAGGACAGAACAACTAGAAAGAAACTCAAAAATATAGAGAAGATCTCAACAACACAATCAACCAACACTTCACCTCACAGCCATATAAAGAACACCTGACTCAACAAAAAATGCAATACATATTCTTTTCCAGGGCAAATTACTCTTTCTCCAGAACAGACCATAAGTTAAGCCACAAAAAAATAAAAATAAATAAAAAAAAACCCTCAATAAATTGAAAAATATCAGAATACTATAAATAAAAAATAAAAAGAAAAATGCATGGAAATTGAATAACACCCTGCTCAAGTACTACTGGTTAACAGAAAATAAAATCTGAAATAAGAAAAATTCCTAGAAGCAAATGAAAATGGAAACACAACATACCAAAACTTTTGGGACATTGCAAAAGCAGCACTCAGAGGTCAATTTATAGCAGTAAATGCACACATCCAAAAAGAAGAAAGAACTAAAATCAACAACCTAAGCCAATAATTCCAACAATTAGAAAAATTATAACAAAAGAAGCCTACAGTAGAAAGGAAATCTCCAGTAGAAAGGTAATAATAAAAATTAGAGTGGAAATGAATGAAAAAGAAAACAGAAAAAAATAGAATCAACATGATCAGAAGTTTTTTCTTTGAAAATATTAATAAAATTGACAAACCACTGGCAAATACAACCAAGGAAAAGAAAGAGAAGATACAAATAACATAAATAAAAAATGAAATGGGCAACATCACAAAAGAACCAAGTAAAATAAAAAGGATAATAATAGAATACTATGAAGAACTTTATTCAAACAAATTTGAAAACCTGGAAGTAATGGACACATTTCTAGAAACACAAAATCTGCTTATTTAATACAAACTGAGGTAGAAAATTTGAGGCTTACAACTAAAGAAGAAATTGAACAGGTCATAAAAAATTTTCCAACAAAAAACATCCAAGTCCAGACAGCTTCACTGGAGAATTCCACCAAACATTCAGAAAAGAGCTGACACAAATTCTACTCAAACTATTCCAGAAAATAGAAAAAGAATATTCCCAAATTCATTTAATAGAGCAAACATAACCCTGATAACAAAACAAGGCAGAATACTACTAAAAAAGAAAATTACAGACAATGTCCCACATAAAGATGTAAAAATCTTTAAAAAAATCCTAGTCAATAGACTCCAACAACAACATATCAAAAAAATATTACATCATGACCATTCATTCATACCAGGTATGGGAGGATGGTTCAACATTAGAAAAATAATCAATGTAATCCACTACATAAATAATGCAAAGGAAATGAATCACATGATCATATCCATCAATCCAGAAAATGCAGTTGATAAAATCCAACATGCATTCCTTATAAAACTCTCAGAAAAAATGGAATAGAAGGGAAATCCCTCATCATAACTAAGGGCATATACAAAACCAAAAGCCAACATTATTCTCAATAGAGAGAGATTAAAAGCATTCCTCTTGTCAACAGGAACCACACAAGGATACCCTCTATTACCACTCCTATGCAACATGGTACTGAAAGTCCTAGCTAGGACAATAAGCCAATAATGAGAAATAAAAAGCATCCAAACAGGCAAAGAGAAAGTAAAACTATCTCTATTTGCAGATAATATGATCCTATACATAGAAAACCCCAAAGACTCAGCAAGAAGACTATTGGACCTGATTGAAAGATTCAGCAAAGTGGCAGGATATTAGATCGACATAAAAAAATCAGGTTTATTCCTCTATATCAACAGAGATCTCTAACAAGAAAATAAGGAAAACACCACCATTTATAACAGCTACCAAGAGGATAAAATACTTAGGAATACATATTTACTAGGGACATAAAAGACCTATACAAGGAAAACTAAAAAACACTACTACAAAAAATCATAAGAAATCTACATAAATGGAAGGGTCATTGATAGGAAGATGGCACACTGAAAATGTCAACATTACCAAAGCAATTTATAGATACAATGCAATCCTAATGCAGATTCCATCAGCATTCTTTAAGGACACGGAAAAAGCCATCACTAATTTTCTATAGAAAGGAAAGGGAGCTCAGATAAGCAAAACACTACTCAAGAAGAACACAGTAGAAGGTCTCACACTCCAATCTCAAATCCAAAGTTGTCAAAACAGCCTGGTATTGGTACGATGACTGATACATAGATCAGTGGAATAACTGAAGACCTAGAAATAGATCCATCTACCTGTAGACATCTGATCTTTGAAACAGTTCTGAAATCCATTAAATGGGGAAAGGAAGTCTCTTTAACAAATGTTGTTAGGTTGTTGCTTTTAGGTGCCATCGAGTGATCTCCAACTCATAGTGATCCTAAGAACAACAGAACAAAACACTGCCCAGTCATGTGCCAGCCTCAAGACCCTTGCTATACCTGAATCCATCATTACAGCCACTGTGTCTATCCATCTCATTGAGGGCCTTCTCCTTCTTCGTTGACCCTCCACTTTACTAAGCATGATATCCTAATCCAGGGAATGGCTCCTCTGGCAACATGACCAAAGTAGGTGAGACAAAGTCTGGCCATTCTCTCTTCCAAGGAGCATTCTGGCTGTACTTCCTTGAGGACAGATTTGCTAGTCCTTTTCGTAGTCCATGGTACTCTTAGCATTCTCCTCCAGCACCACAACTCAAAAGCATCAACTCTTCTTCAGTCTTCCTTATTCATTGTCCAGCTCTCACGTGCATATGAGGTGATTGAAAATATCATGGCTTGTGTCAGGCGCACCTTAGTCCTCAAGGAGACATCTTTGCTCCTCAGCACTTGAAAAAGGTCTTTTGCAGCCGACTTACCCAGTGCTGTACATCCTCTGATGTCCTAACTGCTGCTTCCATTGGTGTCAATTGTAGAACCAAGCAGTGTGAAGTCTTTGACAACTTCAGTCTTTTCTGCTGGTGGTGCCGTTGTTATTGTTATGTGCCGTTGACTCAGCCCCGACTCATAGCAACCCCTCCTTGGGTTTCCGAGACAGTATCACCACAGAAGTAGGATTGCCCAACCTTCCTTCCGAGGAGTT
The DNA here is from genome assembly GCF_000298275.1 of Orycteropus afer afer. Taxonomy (NCBI): domain Eukaryota; kingdom Metazoa; phylum Chordata; class Mammalia; order Tubulidentata; family Orycteropodidae; genus Orycteropus; species Orycteropus afer. The sequence goes on along the minus strand of NW_006921944.1, from coordinate 1,102,821 downwards.
GCTGGTGGGTTTGAACCTCTAGCCTTCTGGTCAGCAGTCAAGTGCCTTAGGCACTATGCTACCAGAGCTGGTGGTAGGTGACAGGAAACTGACTCACAAAAGCAAGTGGCAATTGCAGTTTTTTTTTTTTCCCCCCCGGGGGGCTGGGTAGGGAATGTACTATTTGACCTTAAGAAAATCACTTCTCAGTTCTTTGGATTTTTGTAATATGGACATATCTAATTCACATTGAAGCTATGAGGATTTTGTAAAATTCTCTACATGTAGGGGAATTTTTCTCTTTAAACTCTATAATCACTGAAAATGGCAACAAAAACAAGTATAACACATTTTGCCAAATCTTTAATTTTTGTGTGTAAGGAATTTATAATCAGGTTATCATGATAGTATTTCCAATTATGAAGCAAATGATAAATAAATAAATGTAAACTTCAAATAATATAAATTATTTCTTAATAGGGTATAATGTATGTGTCAAATGAATCTATCAGCAACGAGCTCTGAAGTTCAGAGAAAAGCACTGTGAACCAGAGGCACCAGAGAAGGTTTCAGATGGACTTTGAATTACTCTTGCAAAGAATGACAGAACACTATTCTGGGATAGAATTCTAAACTACAAACATTAACTTGCCTTGACTGAATAAAGCTTAATTCAATGATATTTTTCTATATGGTCTCCTGGAAAATAAGTATATTTTTGCCCCATGTGATCATTGGACCTTGGGACATTTTAAACCTCCATGAATTAGATAGTCTAATGTTCTACAAACTGAAAAACTGGTAGGCTCTGCCACAGAAAAGGATTAATCAACATTAGAACCTCACTATGGAGACTGAGAAACTACAGAGAAGGAAAGAAAACCAACTGAGAACAAAATTTAAGCATAGGGGAGATTGAAAGGCTGAGCAATAAACCTATATACCTAAAATAAAAATGTGATCATGTTAAGGGTAAGGATTTGAATTTGAAATAGTATTTTTAAATACTGTTTAAAATAGATAATAAGGGAAAAACAAAAAGAAAGGAGAAAAAATCATTTGACCATATTTCTCTTCACCTTTTCAAAACTGAAAATGTGTGAAGATATTTTAGAAATGGCATCAGACAGAGGTTTAAAATGTTGAAACAAATGCTGCTAGTCTGCTGTCATCAGGTTTTGAGTTTCATTTCTCTTCCTCTGCTCTGGAATTGCTATCACCCTACAGTGGTCTCTCATTAGCTCTTCCTTGGATAGGTACAAGAGTTTCCTGCTGATTTTCTTTCAGATAGACTCTCCCAGCTCTAATCTATCCCTCCAGGCAACCAGGTTAACCTTCCAAAAGCACAGTTCTGATCTCTCCGCTTTTCTGATCCAAAGCTTTCAGTGGTTCTACCCATTTCCTAATGAGTACAAACTAAAGCATTTCATGTAAGAGTACAATTGAACCATACAATTTCCCAACACACTTCTTTAAACACTGTGTGCCAGCTAAACTGTGTTACTCAGTTTCCGATTACCCTGTACTTTTCAGCCTCTGTAGTTCTACTTTTCTCTACTTGTTTGTGTTACTATCTTTCAAGGTTCAGTTAAAATATCACCTGTGAAATTAAATTGCCCTTGAGCTCTCAATACAAGGTTACTAAACAACCTAGCAATGTATTTTATTCGCACATCTCCAATAACCTTTCCCCTGTCACAGTTGGAAGTACTATAGAGGAAGAATTTTGACTTGATTGTGTTTTCAGTTATTCCTAATAACAAACAACACTCCCCCTACCCAGAGCAAAACTAAAACACATTAAGGGAAATGAATTTATATTTTTCTTCTCAGGTACCTCATTTGTTAGAAATGGTCAAATGACAATTCAGGGAACAACTCAAGTAACTCCTTCCATAAAGCACCCAAGTGTAACATTATGTTTTACTGCTTACCATACTGAGATATTGTAAGCTTTTCTACCTTTCTTGGTTTTCACACCTACCAACCTATGATTGATGTTTTACGTAATATTCATGTGTTGGAAAACTGCTGTTAGAAAAGTAAATAGAAAAGAACTTTCTGCTTGGGAAAAAAGTTTCAATATATTTAATAGACAAATGCTTATTATTCAGAATAGTTGAAAAGTTAAGAAAAAGACAAACAACTTAATGGACAAAAGATGTTGCTGTTGTTGTTATGTGCCGTCAAGTCGACTGCGACTCATAGAGACCCCTCCTTGGGTTTCTGAGGTGGTATCACTATGGAAGTAGATCACCCAATCTTCCTTCTGAGGAGTAGCTGGTGGGTTTGAACCGCCAAACTTCTGGTTAGCAGTCAAGTGCCTTAGACACTAGCCACCAGAACTCCCGGACAAAAGGTATGAACACATAATTTGACTTCCAGTAAAATGGCAGAATAGGCAGACAAGCTCCATGGACCCTCTTCAACAAAGAAAACAGAAACCAATTGACAGAGATACAGAAGATAATCCTGGAGTCCTGAGCTTTGAAATGAAGGATACAGAAGTGGATTAGGCATCAACTAGTGGAAAAACCTGAATGAAAACAGTGAGTACGGAGACATTCAGAGCAGTGGACTGTCAGCTACTCTGATGGGACCAACAGCCTGAATACTTCCAAGTGCTGTTGGGACCTGAGAATTGACCTAAAGATCAGCCCTGTTTGCCAAGGGCTGCAGGGATGACTGCACCAGTGGCCTTTAACTAGGAAGGGAAACAACAAAGAGGGAGACAATCTGAGCTGTGGACTTTCGGCTATCCGGAGGACACTGCCATTTTGATTGTTTGCAAGTGGCCATTCTAGATATTTAAAGTGACCAAGGGCACAGCCACTTTGAATGTATAAAAGCAGCAGCCATTTTGGATATTTAAAGTGACTGAGGGTGCAGCAATTTTGAATCTTTACAAGTGGTGGCCATTTTTCATTTTAAAGTGACAGCATTCTCATTTGAATTCCAGGGACCTAAGAATAGGCTCTGTTTGCCAAAGATGGAAGAGACATATGGGAGGCTGACAACAGGAAAGGAAACAGGTGGTGAATGTATAAGTGCTGTCAACAAGCAAATAGAAGAGCATGGCATGGTACCCTGCTTACGTAGATAACATACAAAGAAAACAAAAATTGTGGGCAAGTCACTCCAAAATATAATCGCCAATTAAATATAAACACAAAAATGTCATATTGCCTTGGAGACAACAGAGCATCACAGACCAGAAAAAGAAGCAAGATAAAACAGGAGAAACAAGGGACCAAGATACAGACCCAAAACACATCCCTGAGAAAGACAAAGCATTGGATCTCCCTGAGAAGGAATTCAAAAGAATTATATTTGGATACCTTCAAAGAATGGAGAGACAGATAAAGGAAAACACTGATAAAATTGAGGAATAGACAGAGAAAACCCTAGAAAAAATTTGAAAGGCAATATAAGAACAAAATGACAAAATAAATGAAAAATTAGAAATGACATAAAATCTACTCACAGAAATCCAGAAGATTAATACTAAATTTTCAGAAATAGATAACACATTGAATGGGAAAAGGAGTAGAATTGAATCAATAGAAGACAGAATTAGAGAGATTGCAGGCAAATACCTCAATACTTTCTTGGAAAGTGATCAATCAGAAAAAATGATCAAAACAAATGAAGAAAGCCTAAGGTTCATGTGGGATACCAACAGAAGGAATAACCTTTGTATAATTGGAATTCCAGAACAGGCAGAGACAAATAAAACCAGAGAAAATTGTCAAAGATTTGTTGGAAGAGAATTTCCTGGTGTGATGAAAGATGAAAATATGTCCATTCAAGAAGTCCAATGAACCCCAAACAGGATAGACCCCAAAAGAAAATCACCAAGACATATCATCAAACTCATCAAAACCAAAGACAAGTAAAGAATTCTGAAAGTAGCATGGGAAAAACAAAAAGTTACCTAAAGGGGCAACCATTAAGAATAAACTTTGATTTCTCAGCAGAAACCATGCAGGTGAGAAGGCAATGGGATGATATATATAAAACCCTGAAAGAGAAAAATTTCCAACCAAGAATTATGTACCTAGCAAAACAGTCCCTCAAATATGACGATGAAATTAGGACATTTCCAGATAAGCAGAAATTAAAGTAATTTGTTAAAATCAGGCCAACCTTACAAAAGATGCTAAAGGGAGTCCTTTGGACAGAGAAGCAACAACAGCAAACAACTGACCATTAACACACATGATAACATAACCCAGAAACCAACCAAGCTTTGAAGTATCCAAAGTAAAAAAGCCTACAAGATTATAAACAGGGAACCAGGGACATTAATTGACAAATGAGGACAACTACAACCCAAAAAGAGAGAAAAAAATGTGTAGTTACAGAACTTCTAGTTGGTAGAGAAGTGAAGACAACTACAAGATGGAACAGACTGTTCTAAACTTGGGAAGAAAACTATAAATCACAGGAAAACCTCAAAGAAAAATGATACACTTTCACATCAAAATGAAAAAGAGGACCACCACACATATTTAACAAATACTAAAACAATAGCAACAAAGAAAGTGATAACATGATTCATGAACAAAATGAGCTCAGCACAGAAAATTATATGGAACAAAGAAATCAATACTATGAAAAAGCGCATAACAAAATGACAGTAACAAATTCATACTTGTTGATAATTACGTATCTGGCAAGGGACTTCTCTCTAAGATTTATAGAAAACTCCCATGCCTCAACACCAAAGGAATTAACAATCCAGTTGAAAAATGAGCAGAAGACATGATTAGACACTTCACCAAGGAGGATATTCAGATAGCCAGCAAACACATGAAGAGATGCTCATGATCATTGGCTATCAGAGAGACACAAATCAAAACAATGAGATACCATCTCACCCCAGCACTGATGACAAGATTCAACGAGGCAGAAAATAACAAATGCTGGTGGGGATGTGAAGAGATTGGGACTCTCATACACTGCTAGTGGGACTGTGAAGTGATCCAACCACTGTGGAAAGCAGTATGGCAGTTCCTTAGAAAGCTGGAATTGGAGATACCATTTGAGCCAGCAATCCCATTACTAGGTATATATCCTAGAGAGGTGAAAGCCAGGACAGGAACAGATATATGCACACCCATGTTCATCGCAGCACTGTTTACAATAGCAAAAAGATGGAAACAACCTACGTGCCCACCAACAGAAAAGTGGATGACCAAACTATGGGATATTCACACAATGGAATGCTATGCAGCACTAAAGAATAATGTAGAGTCTGCAAAACACCATATAACACGGATGAACTTAGAGGAGATTATGCTGAGTGAAATAAGTCAATCACAGAAGGACAAATATAGTATTAGTTCATTATTGTAAAAAGTCAAGGAAAGGTTTATATACGGAAGGAAACTTTCTATGTTGGTTGCCAAGGGTGGGAGGGGAGGGGAAGAAACAGTGGAAAAAAAAAACAAGCATTGACCCATGTCACTTTAGTTTTGTGTATTTTATTATACATAAATTAGATTTCAATAAACTGCATTGAAAAAGTATGCACACATAATATGCAGAAAAAAAAATAAACGGCAACAAAAAGATGAAAGCTGACTAACCTTAGTACTTATCTATAAAACTGAAAGCACTATTTTCATCCATGCAGTCAGAAAAGTATCAATATTGACAGTATCAAACATTGGCAAAGGTGTGAAGAAAGAGAGGATCTGTTACACTGCTGGTCTGACTGTGAAGTAGTACATTCACTGCTTCATGGATTGGCTGTTTTTGTTAAGTTTTTATGTGTATACTCTAAATCAGCCAGAAATTCTACTTAATTTATGTCCCCCAGAGGAAGACTTACACTTATGAACAAGGAGGCATAAAGGAGAATAAAACTCTTTTTCTTTTTTTAACAATGAAAAGTTGGAGGCAAATGTTCATCATAAGGAGCTCTCGTGGCACAGTATTTAAAGTACTCATCTGCTAACCAAAATGTCTGCAGTTCTAAACCACCAGCTACTCCATAGGAAAAATATATGCCAGTCTATTTCCCTAAAGATTACAGTCTTGGAAACCCTATGGGGCAGTTCTACTCTGTCCTATGACTTAACTCAATGTCAGTGGGTTTGGTTTGGGTTTAATGTCTATCATTCTTTAATGACTATACAATATATTATTATATTTTAGCATAATGTGTGTTTTGGTTACTTCATGCCACTCTAACAGAAATACCACAGTTGGGTGGTTTGAACAAACAGGGATTTCTTCTCTTATGGTTTTGAAGGCCAGCAGTCCAAGCTCAAAGTACCAAGCTCTAGGGGCTGGGTGAAAGCCCCCTGACCTTGGGATTTAGCTCTGCCTCTTGCTCCCACCCCACTGAAGCTAGAGGTGTCTGTTCACTCAGGAAGCAGCTGCCTTCTGAGGCTAACAAACCCAACTCACCCAAAACCAAAATACAGCAGGCCACTAATTCAAGTCCAGAAAGTGTCCCAAGACTGGCAGGCAATCATATCAGGCTGCTAAATGAAGACTTAGCTGCATTCAGGGTCCAAACGTGCCAAAAAGCTGCAGAGACCTTTTACAACACTCCTTCTTATATACTAGAAACAGACCACATCCCTAAGGCAGCTATTCAGCTGCTCCAGTAGATTCCACCATGGAGCTGATTACCAATCTCATCATGGGGAATAACTATATCCAGCTGCCTAGCCACTCAAAACCAGGCCCAGCCAAGTTGACACACAATACCACTCTGTGTAACAGTTAAAAGCAAAGTATCATTAAGACAATTATCAAAGGAAAAAAATTTAAATGATAGGAAAGGCATGTATAATATTAAAATAAAAATACCAAACATTTCTATTGCTATATTAATTTATGCATCTAATTCAATTTTCAATGTCTAGAAGAATATATAGCCAACTCCTAATGTAGGGCAAAGTAAACGTGCTGAGACACAACCTTCCACAACTTTCTCCACACTTCATTAATATTTACAAACAGATATGCATATCTACATACATTTTATTCTTTTTATTTTGTCTAATTATTACTAATGGCGGTTCAAACCCAACAGCCACTCCTCGGAAGGAAGGTTGGGCATTCCTACTTCCGTAGTGATACTGCCTCGGAAACCCAAGGAGGGGTCACTATGAATCG
>NW_006921944.1:1092870-1094423 GCF_000298275.1 Orycteropus afer afer | reverse complement strand
GGGCAATCTACTTCCATACAGATACCACCTCAGAAACCCAAGGAGGGGTCACTACGAGTCGAATTGACTCGACAAGAGTGACTTTGTTTTTTTGTTTTTTTGTTTAATCTCATAATACCATAATACCACATTAAAAAAAAAAAAACACCCTTTCATATCAGTTTATAGAGCATAATTCATTATCTTTGATATTATGTAATTACTCATGATGTGGCTGTATCCTAATTTACTCAACATTCCCTCATTGTTGGATATTTACTTGTTTCCAGTGTGGTGATTACAACATTGCTGCAAATATAAACATCTTTGTACTTACATCTTTGAATACTGCTAGTCTTTCTACTTCAATGCCACAGAATCTAATACAAGAATTGGATTACTGGGTCAAAAATCTGTGAATGAAACCTAGGGTATCTGGAGAGGCAGGGGACTTACTGGTGAGAGAATAGAACTGAGAGATGTGTGGGAGTTAGACCTAGCCTTATTGATCACATTGTAAGATCTTCAAGGCTACTATTGATGGTTTTTAAACTCTGAGAAAATGAGATAATAAATGAGTTTCACAAAGGTTATTCTGTTGGCCATATAGAGGGGATGGAGTGAGGAAAACAGATTGAATGAGATTAGATTTACTAGGATACATTTGCCTACGTTCATCTAAACAGGAGATGATGATTGGTGGTAGAAAGAAGAGACAAAGACATATTTGAGATAATTAAAAATGTGAAATCAATATGGGTCAGGAATGAAAATACAAAGAGAAGTAAAGGAAATGTCAAGTATGATCCTGGATACCTGGGTTAGACAACTGATGGATGTACTAGGCTAAAATATAGCAGAGAGTAACCAGGTTTGGAAGCTAAGATCATGACTTGTAGGTTTTGAAGAGTCTTTGGGACATTCTGAGAGAAAATATCAACTAGAAAACTGGATACATAGATCTGGTGTTCAGACATTGTCTTGGATGCATTTAATAAGATGATAATTGATTGAGGCTAAGAAATCAATTTACTCAACCCTGATATGACAATAGACCTTAAAGCAATGATAAATCATTTCTTAATTCCCCAAATCCTGGAAATATCAGAGATGGACACTATCAGGGTGAAGAAAAGGAAAAAAGATATCACCCTTAACTACATTATTTTTTATACCACGTATTGTGGGAAATGGTGAAAAATCAAAAGTGAAAAGAATATCACTTTTAGGTATCATCACCTAGCCATGCCTGACTCTGAAGACATTAAAAAAAATGTATTTTATAAAGGGGGAATGTTCTCTTACTTATTTCAAGTTTTTCATAAACATAAAAATATTTTAATTAGTTGAAGTATAAAATCCTGTTGCTTGTACGTTGAAATGAATATAAGTATTATTTATTTATTTATTTGTATGTGTTCATCCTTTAATTTTTATTTGGTCTCTTTTTTTTCACCTAAGGTAATATTTCTAAGAACACTGCTAAAGTTCAGATTAGGAGTGTACGTTGTTGTTTCTGAACAGGATAAGACTTGCTCTGGTAGCATAGTGGCAAAGGCACTTGACTGCTAACC
>NW_006921944.1:1088435-1092770 GCF_000298275.1 Orycteropus afer afer | reverse complement strand
CCACCAGCCACTCCTCAGAAGGAAGATGGGGCAATCTACTTCCGTAGTGATACTGCCTCGGAAACCCAAGGAGGGGTCACTATGAGTCGGGTCCGACTCAATGGCACATAACAACAATTGTTGTGATGCACCTTTTAATGAACAGATTAAATGGATCAACAAATGATGAAAATATCACATTCTGATCAATAGATATTTTTAATTTTTTAAATAATTGTGAAGTATTTATAACTTCAAGTTAGGGGCATCAATCTGTCCAAATAATATATATTTTTAAGCTGAGAGTTTTACACTGCTTTTGGTTTATGTTCTGAACTGGAGAACTCATAGTAATGGTCCTTGTGAACACTATAGACTTCAGTTCATGTAAGTAAATAATTGAATAAAAATGGTTAGTATAAAGCTAGGAGAAGGACTTCTAGGCAAAGATATTTGCTTACAATGTATTTATTCTCACCTGTCTATGAAAATAGATCACTTTTACAAGGTCCAGAGAGGTTTTAGTCTTCTATTTTCACATTGCTACACTTGAAAAAAATATAATTCAATCAAATACACATGAATTATTCTGAGGAATTTGATGTCTAGACTGTATTATCAGAGCTCAAGGTACAATTCAGGGTAACTGAACTTTCCCAGAGGTGTGGGGTTCCAGATGAAGAGGATTAGAGCTGGCAAATGTATAGCTCAAAGCCTGAAGCTACCTTACCAGACATCAGGCTATGTTATGTTCTGCTTCCCATACAACTAATTACTTGTGGCCTAAATCCCAAATAAAGCCTGACTATTTAGATTATCACTTCAGAAAATCAAGGATACTACCGAACAGCATTTTCCAAAGGGTTTTTAAGCAAAATCTATAAGGTATTCAGGCAAAATATGTATAGGTTTCTTGGTTAAATAGATATTGGAAAAGCTCTATTTAATATAGTTAATGGATATTTTTAAATACCAAGATTTATTAGAGATTTTGCTATGCTAACCTACATGAACATAACTGACAATGTTTTCTAAGAGATGAATATTAGTTGTATTGTTTTTTCCAAACTTAAGATCATTCAAAACTTTCTTCAAAGAACACCTACTAATATCTAAAAGAATGCTAGGGAAATGCAGAAAGCAGGTTTGAAAACTTCCTTGGATAAATCCTGAGATTCTGTAAACCAGATATAAGCCTCAAGAATCTGAAGATGTCTAGGTTGGCCATCTGTCTCGGTTCTGCTCCAGTCCCCTGGGTAGTTATGACTAGTATGTGAAACGGAGAAGCCCGATTGCCTGAAGTTTGCAAGACTGGCCTGAGAACTAGAAGGCATAAAGCATGGTGTAGGACCACTCCCAGAACTTTTTAGTAGATTGCATGCACTTCTATCAAGATATATATTTAGTGTCTATTATTTTTCTCTTTCCCTTCTTTCCAAAAGCATACTTTGATAAATGGTATTTTTTTATTGAGTCTAAGATAAGTGCAGATATAATATTAACAATACCAGGCCATTTATCTACAAAAATCTTAAATGGAAGCATTCTGTGTATTCATTAAAAAGAATCATAGATTATCACAATTGTCTTGCTGCACTCTCATGGGAGATATGAAATGTTGGTAACTTAAAATTTAATGAAAAATTATAAATGTCTAAAATTAAACCTAATCCAATGCATTAAATCCAGAAGTTTTTCATAGGCACTGGATATAAGGAGATGAAAAAGGCCTAATGACTTATCTTCCATTTTTACTTGTGAGGTATATATTGTAGGAGAATATACAATACAACAAGTTGTTGTTAAGTGCTGTTGAGTCATATCCGACTCATAGTGACCACATGCACAGCAGAACGAAACACTGCCCGATCCCGCGCCAGCCCCACAATCCCTGCTATACTTGAGCCCATCATCGCAGCCACCGTGTCAATCCATCTTGTTGAAGGCCTCCCCCTCTTTCGTTGACCCTCCACTCTACCAAGCATGACATCCTTCTTCAGGGAATGTTTCCTTCTTACAACATGACCAAAATAGGTGAGACGAAGTCTGGCCATTCTTGCTTCCAAGGAGCATTCTGGCTGCACTTCCTCCAGGACAGATCTGTTAGTTCTTTGAGCAGTCCATGATACTTTCAGCATTCTCTGGCAGCACCACAACTCAAAAGCATCAACTCTTCTTCGGTCTTCCTTATTCATTGTACAGCTCTCACATGCATACGAGGAGATTGGAAATATCATGGCTTGTGTCAGGCGCACCTTAGTCCTTAAGGAGATATCCTTGCTCCTCTGCACTTGAAACAGTTCCTTCGCAGTTGACTTTCCCAGTGTTACACATCGTCTAATGTCCTGACTGCTGCTTCCATTGGCATCGATTGTAGAACCAAGCAACGTGAATTCTTTGACAACCTCAATCTTCTCCTGAGGTGAGTGGAAAAGGTGAAACACTACATGTACTTTACTATTTCTGGACCATGGATGCAAGGGTCAGGGATGTGGAATGGATTGATGAATGATAGATAAGGGGTGGTATTACATTACAGAGGATCTTCCATACCATGTTAAGGAGTTGGGATCCTTTTTCATATAGAAACACACACACACAAAAAAAGTCAAAGGTCTAGACAGTCCAATTTTTAGACAATTCCAATATTCAATTGGGATATATGAAAAGGCATAGATTTACTCAGTTGATCAACAGGTATTCATTGATGAACTACTATACATCATTCAAGTCTTAGACTTGATGGATAGAGTGATAAACATAGCAGTCTCTGCCTTTCTAGCATTTGCAATCTAATATAAAATATAAACCAAAAATTACATAAGTAACTTCATGTACATCAATTGCTGCAGAGGGATATTTATGGTATTACTGATATATATTATGGAGTTAATGAATCTTTGACAGTGAAGTCAGGAAGAGCTTCCTTTCCTAAATTTGTGGTACATAAGATGAGGAAGTAGCATTAGCAAAATAAAGATATTGCTGGGAGGTGGGGAGCAGAACCTAGTTCGTTCAGAAAACTGTAAGATCAAGAGTCAAGCAAGAGGATTGTGTGCTAAAGGGACCTAGGTTTCCAGCATGGCAAAACTAAGAATTACTGAGTGTTGTCAGAGGAGGATAAAGTGATAGCAAAGCCTACATTGTGCAAAGTATGATAAACCACTATAAAGGCTTTTAATTTTATTCCAAGGTCAATAGGAAGCTAATGAATGATTTTAAACATAATCTGTTCTATATTTTGTGGAAAGGTCATTCTGACTTCTGTAGAGCAGACTAGAGGTACTAATGTTGTTATGGAGAGATTAGTTAGAAATGGAGACAGACCGTCTATTGTAACACACACACACACACACACACGTGCAGGGAGCTCCGATGGTGCAGTACTTAAGTGCTATGCTACTAATCAAAAGGTCAGCAGTTTTAACTCACCAGGCACTCTGGGAGAAAGATGTGGCAATCTTCTTCCATAAAAATTTACAGACCTTCAGACCAGAACTATACGATGCCCAGCTACCAATGCCAATCACTTGGGAAAGAATCAAAATTGGAGATACTGGAGAGAGTGGAAGGAAAAACGTGGAGCAGAATCCAAAAACACAATGACAGAATTACTTGTTGGATGGAGTCTGGTGGGACTCCCAATACTATGGCCCTGGGTTACACTTCAGGTCTGGAATAAAACTCACTCCCAAGGGCTGGCTCTCAGCCCAATAGTAAATAAGACATACACACAGAGCACTTTATCTAGGGTGATTCACCCACATACTCTATGGAGATACAACCCTTGGAGCAATTGACCACAGGGCACCAGAAGGGCAACATTCACACAGAGAAAATACAGGACACACAGGAGTGCATAACTATGAGGGGCATGGAGTGGGGGGTTACTGGGAAGGGAAGTGAAGGGAGGAGAGTAGGTTAGGATTGGAATGGTAATTGGGGAGTGAAACCAAATGTACATGAAATGTTGAATGTAAAACAAACTCTGCTCTGTAAACTTGCACCTAAAGCATCATTAAAAAAAAAAAAAAAAATACAGCCTTGGGAATTCTATGGATCAGTTCTACTCTTTCCTCCTGGTCTCTCTGAGTCAGAATCAAACAGATGGCAATGGAAGAAGATGTATATGTGTATGTATATGTGTGTGTGTGTGTGTGTGTGTATGAAGTTCTGATGGCTTAGTGCCTAAGGAATTTGACTGCTAACCAGAAGGCTGGTGGTTCAAACTCACCAGTCACTCCTTGAAAGGAAGATCAGTCAATCTACTTCCATAGTGATACTGCCTTGGAAACCCAAAGAGGGGTCACCATGAGTCGGATCCGACTTGACAGCAGTGAGTTTGGTTTTGGTTTT
>NW_006921944.1:1082841-1087767 GCF_000298275.1 Orycteropus afer afer | reverse complement strand
CAACATACCTTTGCCAGTAATCCCTATTTCCTCCCACTCCTACCCCTCCCATTGGATCCTGGAGAACAGCAATCTACTTGCAGTCTCAATTAATTGGCCTATTCTGAACAATCTGTATAAACAGAATCATATAATGTGTGATCTTTTTTGACTAGTTTCTTTCACTTAGCATAATGTTTTCAAGGTTCAACCACACTGTAGAATATATTAGTATATCATTACTTCTTACTGTTGAATTGTACAGATATAACACTTTTTATTTATTTAATCATCAATTGGTGGAGATTTTGGTTATTTCCACTTTTTTTTGGCTATTAGTAATAATAATACATCCATGTATAAGTTTTTTGTGGACATATTATTAATTTATCTTGGGTATATACATGGAACAGAATTTCTGAATCATACTATAAATTCTAGGTTTAACATTTTGAAAAACTGCCAAACTTTTTTCAAAAACAGACAAACATACTTTTTAATGTAGCTATAGAAATTTTAATATAGCCTTTTTAATAAGTAAAGTGGTATCCATTCAAACCAGATTTATAAAAATTTAGGATATCAAGTATAATCCCCTTTAACCACAAATAAAATATCTAAACCATATATACATTAGGATGTAAGAAGGGAATTAAAATGGTCCATTACAAAAAGTCCACTAGATATAAAAATAGTCAGTAAGGGAGGAATTAAGAGGCAAAAATGTCAGAAGTAAGCCCTTCTTTATCAATATGGTACTGATATAAGGACAGACATATGTTGTTGTTGCTGTTAGGTGTCATCAAGTCAGCTCTGACTCATAGCAACCCTATGTACAAAAGTACAAAACACTACCTGGTCTTGTGCCATCCTTACAATCCTTGCTATAGTTGAACCCATTGTTGCAGCCACTGTGTCAATCCATCACATTGAGGGTCTTCCCCTTTTTCACTGACCCCTTTAACAACTTCACCAAGCATGATATCCTGGTCCAAGGACTGTTCCCTTCTAAGAACATGACCAAAACAGGTGAGACAAAGTCTGGTCATTCCCACTTCCAAGGAACATTCCAACTACACTTCTTCTAGGACATATTTGTTCATTCTTCTGGCAGTCCATGGTATTTTCAGTATTCTTTGCTAACACCACAACTCAAAAGCATCAATTCTTCTTCAGTCTTCCTTGTTCATTGTCCAGGTCACATGCATGTGAAAGCAGGACAATGAATAGATATATAGACCAATGGATTGAATTGAGAGTCCAGGAATAAGCCCAATAATCTCTGGCTATCTATTTTCAACAAAGATGTAAAGTCTATTCAATGAGGCAAAAATAACACCTTCAGAAAATGGTGCTAGGACATCTGGATTACATAAGTAAAAGAATGAAACTGAGCCCTTAGCTCACATGATATACTAAAAATAAATCAAAATGGATCAATGACTTTAAAACAACAACTACAACCATAATACTCTTAGATGAAAACACACACAAAATTTCAGAACCTTATTTTGATGACACATTCTTAGATATATCACTACAAGCAAAAGTAACAAAATTTATATATATACATATGTTGTTTGTTGTTGTTATGTGCCATCGAGTTGGACGTGACTCATAGCAACCCCTCCTTGGGTTTCCAAGGCAGTATCACTACGGAAGTAGATTGTCCAACCTTCCTTCCTAGGAGTGGCTGGTGGGTTTGAACCTCCACCCTTCTGGTTAGTAGTCAAATGCCTTAGGCACCATGCTACCAGAGCTCCTTAAATATATATATAAATGTGTTTCAAAGGACATTATTAAGAAAGTGAAAACAGTGTACAGAATAGGAGAAAACACCTGAACACCATATATCTATTAAGGTTTTAATACTCATAATATGTAAAGAATTCCTACAACAAACAATATAAATGTGTTTCAAAGGACATTATTAAGAAAGTGAAAACAGTGTACAGAATAGGAGAAAACACCTGAACACCATATATCTATTAAGGTTTTAATACTCATAATATGTAAAGTATTCCTACAACAAAACAATAAAAGTCAAACAACTTAATTTAAAAATGGGCAAAGTACTTGAATAATTGTTTGACCCAAAAGATACACAAATGCCCAAATAAGCACCTGAAAGGATAGTCAATGTCTTTAGTCAGCAGAAAAATGCAAAAAAAAATGCAAATCAAAACCCATAATGAATACCACTTAAAACCAACTAGGACTGCTATTTTATATATTTAAAGTAAGCAAATAACTAAATGGTGTTTGTCAAGGACTTGGAGAAAATGGAACTCTCCTGCTTGCCTGTTGCAAAAATACAGCCACTATAGAAAACAGTTCGGCAGTTCCTCAAACATTTAGACATAGAATTACCAAATGACCAAGCAATTCCACTCCTATGTATATATTCAAAAGAAATGAAAGTAGGGACTCAAACAGTTATTTATACATCAATGTTCATTTTAGCAGTTGCATCATTATTATTATTCATAACAGCCAGAAGGTGGTATGACCCCAATGTCCATCAAGAGATGAATGAATAAATAAAATGTGGGATATGCACCCAATGGAATATTGTTCAGCCATGAAAATGAATGAAGTTCTCATATATGCTACAACATGAATGAACTTTGAAAATATCATGCTAAGTGAAATAATTCAGACACAAAATACCATAAATTGTATGATCCCACTTATATGAGCTATGTAGAAAATGGAAATGCATAGAGACAAAAATAATGTTTAACAGGGGTTGGGGAGGCAAGACTGGTGAATTATTGCTTAATGGGTATAGAGTATGTTAGGAATGATGAAAATGTTTTGAAATATGTAGTAGTGATGGTTGCACAACACTATGCATGTAATTAATGTTGCTGGATTGTGCACTCTAAAATGGCAGTGTTTATTTTACCAAAATAAAATAAAAAAGATAAAAGACAGCTACTGAAATTATCCCAGAGCCTGAAGCAAACAGGGAGTTAAAAGACAGGCAGTTGGAAAGCTATTAGCTCCTCAGGAGATGTGGATAAAGTGGGTATTCCCACACACAAATACCCTGCACCTGAAGAGCAAATAAGATTCTTAATGTTTTTTGAACTTCTGGGGGGGTGGGGCGGGGAGACAGTTACTGAGGAGATAGATGTCAGCCACTAGCCTTTCCCCTTCAGAACAATATAGCTCCTGTGTGAATACATGGCAGAGAAAAATGAAAGTGAATCACAAGACAGCATGTTATGAAGACCACATAGGATATGTGAAGATGTGGAAATTCCCACTATTGCTTCCTTAGTTGTGAGAAGTGCAGTTAGTGAAGAGACTTGAAACACAATTCAGAACCCATCATAACCTATCTGGTACTCTTCCCCATACCCAATGCTAGCTAGATACAAAGGAATCCTTTATAGAACTCCACAAGAACTGCTCTGGTCAACTTAGACTGGATTGGTTCTCCAAGGCCACAGAGAGAAAAGTTCATTTAAGAGAAAGTGGATCAAAAGCCAGTGTTGGTGGCCTGCAAATCTTCTGTGGTAGAATTTCCCAATCAGTAACTCAAAATGGTTACAAGTGTGAGGAAAAAAAAAAAATATGTGTGTGTGTGTGTGTGCATGTGTGTCTCCCTAGTTTTTGAAGCAACCAGTAAGTGTCTAGAGTGGCCAAAGCAACAGGATATCCCCCTTGACCTATAGACACTATGTATGTGATATGATCATTAACTTTGTGGGCTAAGTGTGAGTAAGGTTGGGAGATAAAATTTTATTTATCCCCTTCCTCATGTCCACAGAAGTCTGTCCTTGTTAGGCACCAAGGAGGTTCTGGGCAGATTACTTACTCATGTGGAGCTCTGTTGACTGCTGTGACAGTAGGATCCTAGCAACCTGAGGCAACTCAGCAATGGCCACAGGAACCACAGATGGTCTGCTGATGATTGTAAAGCTCTGCATGATGCTATTATAAGAGATTCTATGTCAGGCAGAGGCGATGCTGCCAGAAGACCACGTATCAGGCCCTCATTTCCAAAGAACACAGTGGGAGATGGTGATTTTTATACTAACAGTGGGAGTTTTATATTTAAATATTTTTATAACTGTGCCAGGAAATGGAGAAAATGATGGCAATTGTTAAGAATTTCATTTTATTTAGTTCCACAATCAACACCCATGGAAGCAGCAGTCAAGAAATCAAACAATGTACTGCATTGGGCAAATCTGCTACAAAAGACTTCTTCAAAGTTTAACAAAAATAAAGATGAGACTTTGAGGAGTAAGATGCACCTGACACAAGTCATAGTATTGTTAATTGCTTCATATGTGAGCAAAAGTTGGTCAATGAATAAGGAAGACTAAAGATGAACTGATGCATTTAAATTATGGTGTTGGTAAAGAAGGTTGAATATACCATAGACTGCCAGAAAAATGAATAATTATGTCTTAGAAGAGGTACAGCCAGAATGCTCCTTAAAACAAGGATGTTAAGATTTTGGACATATTATCAAGATGGACCAGTCTTGGGAGGACATCATGCTAGGTAAAGTAGAGGGTCAGCAAAAAAAGGAAAACGCTCAATACGATGGTCTAAGACAGTGGCTGCAAAAATACACTTAAACTTAGCAATGATTTTGAGTATAACTGAGCATGGATAATGTTTTGTACTTTTGTATATAAGTTCACTATGAGTCAAAATTGACTCAATGGTACCTAATAACACATGTTAGGAGACACAAAAAACTCACTACTGAGATGTCAGATCTCCTTGATAAAAGACATCAAATTATTGATAGTTTTGTCACACAGAAAGAGAACTTAGAGAACTTAAACCAACTATGTTGTTGTTGTTGTTAAGTGCCGTCGAGTCGTTTCCAACTCATAGTGACCCCATGCACAGCAGAACGAAACACTGCCCGATCCCGCGCCAGCCCCAAAATCCCTGCTATACTTGAGCTCATCATTGCAG
>NW_006921944.1:1076252-1079318 GCF_000298275.1 Orycteropus afer afer | reverse complement strand
GGGTTCAAGGCTTTTATCCCCTTCCCTGCTCTTCCGGCCTGCTACTCTGGGCGGGCCTCAGTTTCCCCTCCTCACCTAATCCCTTCGGCTGATTGCTCTTCTGTCCGGGTTCAAGGCTTTTATCCCCTTCCCTGCTCTTCCAGCCTGCTACTCTGGCTACTCTGGCATCCCTGCGTTGTCTCTCCTCACCTGTATGCCTGGGGCTCAAGGCTTTTATCCCCTTCCCTGCTATACTAGCATCCAAATTCAAGACTAATCTATCAGAAACAGTAAACATGGAGACCATGAATAAAGAACTGGAAAGCTACAACTCTTGATTTTAAAATAGATACTCACAGAAAATCATGAAAGAAAAAATATCTACCTATTTACAAAAAGTATGGCTAACAGGTGACATTACAAGCAAGACTTAGTCCTTGGAAGACATAGCAAATTAAATTTAACATTAAGAAGCTGTAACCAAAAAATTCTTGAGAACACATCAGAGAATTGGAAAGCAGTTACAGATAACACAGATAACACTAACAGAGCTTTTTGAAAAAAGTTCATCATTCACAGAAGCAAAAATATGCTCTCACAAGAATCTCAAAACTTGAAGGAAAAAAATGGGCAAAGTAATTAAAGAGAAAAAAACTATGTCTTAGTTATTCAGTGCTGCTAAAACAGAAATATATGCAATCGCCAGGTTATGAAAAAGATCCATTCCTAAATCTATCTTTAAGTTGAATTTGCAAGTTGGAATTTGTAAGTTCCATACAGTTCTTATTTAGCCATACTTTAGTGGCAGAAAAGGCTTGAGGCTTTTTTTTAATGATTTAAAAGCTGTACATGAAGCAAGTGAAGGTGATGTGATGAAGAATTGGTGGTGAGTAGGGTTTAGTTCAATAGTTTCAAAATGAGGGCAAATTTATATAACATTAAAAGGCATGTAGGAATTTTCCATTAAGTCAGATGCTCGTAACTCATGGACTTATTGTATCCAAGTAGGTGGCTTTAACAAATAGAGATTTATTTTCTTACTGCTTAGGAAGTTAGAAATCTGAAATCAGGGCACCAGCTCTAGTGGAGGGCTTTCTCTCTTTGCCCATTCTGGGGGAAGGTCTTGTTCCTTGATTCCTCTGCAATCTTCATGTGGTTAGACATCTATCTTCCCTAAGCTCTGCTTGTTTAATCTGCTCCTTTTATACTCAGAAGAGATTGACTCAAAACACTAATACTGCCTTATTAACATAACAAAGAACACCAATTCCTAAATGGGATTACATCCACAGCCGTAGGGGTTAGGTGTTACAACATGCATTATTTTGATGTTACAATTAACTCCATAATAATTCCTATGGAGAATATGCTTAATAATAAAGAGAGTCAGATTAAAGTCCCAGAAGACCATTTCTTAAAGTAAATGACTTGGCTGATATTCTTGGGGAAGTCAATACAGACAGTGCAAATGTGGAATTGGAATCAGATATATCAAAAACATCAAGAAATAGACAGTTAAGTATGAATCCAAAAGTATTGATTTGTTTTACTTCGTTAAACAGCAATTTATCAGCTCCTAAAGGAAAATGGAAAAGTTTTCACTTCTAAATCTTAGAAATAAAAAAAAAGAAAAAAAGAAAATTCAAATCAAGAAAATGCCCAGTTAGAAAGGGAGAAGTAAAAACTCTAGCAGAAACAGAAGGTCCTTCCTGAAATGGAACAAGAAAAAAAAAAAATTCAATATGCAAGTTAGAGGAGGTCTGGTGGCGTAGTGCCTAAGGCATTTGACTACTAACCAGAAGACTGGCAATTCAAACCCACCAGCCACTCCTGGGAAGGAAGACTGGGCAATCACTTCCGTAGAGATACCACCTCAGAATATAGCCCAGAAAGATAAGTGGAAAAATCATCTCCCATGCCTTTAAAGAAATACATGGTTATGAAATTGAAGCTGCAGTTATTTAAGAAAATCTAAAAGAACAACACAGTAGTACTAATACCTTCTTGATGCTCAAGAAAGAAGAGTGTATGATCTTGGGACAAGAGTTCTTATCAGCTGAGAGAAACCAGGTCAATTTAAAGAAAACAAATGCATCCATGTCACAAAAAATGTTTGAGGAGGAATGTAAAGTTTCTGAAATATAACCTTTCATCCCTGATATCCCAAATGGGGCATTTATTTGAGGCCCAAGAGCAAAACCAACAATCCTCAAAATGAGCAGATCTCCAAGGATGGAGGAGCATCCAGCTGAGATAGTGCAGGCACACAGGACCGAGTGCCCAGTGTCCATCAGTTGTCAATCCATAGGGTCCCTTCAGTCTAGTCAACTCCAGCCCAAGTCAGCAGATCCTCCACTCTACTGAGATAGAATTTGGCTTGGTGCTTCTCACAAAGGCAGAAAGGCAGAAAGTCAAAAGCTTCCTCTGCAACCCTCTCACCACTTGATAAAGCAGTTGGTTCAGCGTCTGGTGTGCCACACTGTCCTCTAGTTGTCAGCAGTCAGAGGCTGAACAGGGCTCCCAGGAGGAAATTTCTGACAAGAAGTCACCTTGTGCTCCCCACAATTTTGGAAAGAATGGAGAAATTTTCCCAAGAGTTCTCTCAACCAAGAATCTTCCCCAGGCCTACTCAGTTCTAGTCTACATTGGCAACAAGAAATACCTCAACATCAGCCACTAGATTCCCTATTCTGTCTACATAATCGAGAAAAACTAATGAATCACCTTATGAAATAATCCACCTTCCACTGAGTTTAGTTATAACATCTAGAATAAGAGCAAGCCATTTTTTCTCTCTCAATCAAAAGAAATCAAAAGAAAATTGCTCATGGGAATATTGACTCATTATAACAGTTAGTATATTTTAGAATTATAGATTATATAATTTGGATCCTATAAATTAATTAATTGCATTTAATTGTAGTTAATTTGATTAAAATATTTATGTTGTCCTTTAAAAAACATAATCCAGATATACAGTATATTGATTCTTTTTAGTTAACATGTTCTCTGTTAACTTCATCTCAGGAAAGAGTATTACATGACAAGTTTCATGACTGGTAATGGCTGAAACTCACAGATTATTAT
>NW_006921944.1:1060318-1075897 GCF_000298275.1 Orycteropus afer afer | reverse complement strand
GCATCTTGATCTATCCTCAAGTATCATAAATGTAGTTCCTGGAAATTTTGCCCCAGTTCCTTTTTCTCCATAATTCATCACTCTTTGGCTTAAAAAAAAAAAAAAAAAGTCTGCATTTCTAACAAAGCCTTTCAAAGACTTCTGTCAGGCACAAATAATCTAAGTAATCTGCTGCCATATAGATAATATATTTTGTCCTGAATTGCAGAAAACCTGATTCTTTTGAGTTCCTTTTTTTTTTATTTATTTTTTTAAATTTCTACTGCCATTTGGGTGAAAGTTTACAGAACAAATTCACTTTCTATACAGCAGCTCACATACGTTTTGTCTCATGATATTGACTACAATTTCCCACAACGAAAAAACTCCTCTCCCCATTTCTCCCCATAGTTACCTCTTCCCTGCATCCTTCCCTCCCATGTACTCCTGTCCCCTAAGCTGTCTCCATATGCATACACAGCCCTTCTATTCTATTCTCCCATGATTGATCTCTCAAGGAATGTATCTACCTAATGTAAAAGTTCAGCTCATGTGCCTGTCTGTTGTTTGGCTGAAAGAAACAGGATGGGTTCAATTCCAGACCTGAAGGGCAGCTAGGGGCCATAGTCTCAGTGGTTCCATCAGGGTGTATTAGACCAGCAAATCTGGTCTTATTATTATTATTATTGTTATTGTTTAATGATTTTGAGTTTTGTTCCTCATTGTTCTCCCACTCTATACCAATTTTGCGGTTAATTCTTAGGTCCTTACACCACTTGGTAATATCCAAACTGTGCATGCCAACAGGATCACTGACAGCCCACAGCTCTGTATGTCTCCTTTTTCGGTATTTTCATGCAAGTTCTTCTATTAGTTGGGGTTTAGTCCACTTCTGTATCCTTCCTTTCAAAACTCAGGCCTCCAGGATTATCTTCTGTGTCTGTGTTAATTGGTTCCACTTTTCTTTGTTGACGAGGGTCTGTGTAGTTTGTCTGCTTATTCCGCCGGACCTTCTTTTGATCCCCTGTCCACATACTTCTTATGGAATTAAAAGGACAAGAGGAAAACTGGGGACAAAGAGGGATGCTGCCCAGTAACAGATGCTGTCTCAATGCTCTGACCTAAAGTGTGTGTGTCTGGATCCAGTCCCCTCTCCTGTCACAGCCATGTTTGTGTGCAGTTTGTGTGCCAAAGACAATGCAGCTGTTCAGCAGAGCAAAGATGATTGACCACAATTTTCAGGAGGACAAGGAGAAAGTGGCCAAACAAATATAATTGGTACTGATCAGTGCTAGAGAATCTGGTAAAAGCTCTATCACTAAACAGATGAAAATCATTCATGAGGATAGCTAGTCAGAGGAAGAGTGTACACAGTACAAAGCAGTATCTACAGCAATACTATGTAGTCCATTCATTACAATCATAAGACCCATGGAATGGCTAAAGATTGACTTTGAGGAAGCTCCAAAGCAGATGATGTCCTGCACTTATTTGCTTTATCTGGCAGTGCTGCAGGAGTCATGATCCCAGAACTTGCAGGAGTGATTAAGCAGTCACAATGAGATGGTGGTTGTGGTGGTGGTGCAAACTTGCTTCAGTAGATCCAGGGAATATTAACTCAAAGATTCTGTTTCAAATTACCTAAACGATTTACAAAAAATATCCCAAACCAACTATATTCCAAGTCAGAAAGATGTCCTGGAAAAGAGTGAAGATCTCGGTCATTGAGGAATGCATTTCATTTTCATAGACCTATACTTGAAGATGTTTCATGTCGGTGGCCAAACAAAACAAAAAAGGGTATTCACCGTTTTGATGGAGTGACAGCAATTATCTTCCGTGTGGCCCAGTGATTGCTCTGGCTGAGGATGAGGAGATGAACTGAATGCATGAAAACATGAAACTATTTAATAAAATTTGTAACAAATGGCTTACACACCCTTCAAATATTCTCTCCCTCAACAACAACAACAAAGTACTTTTGGAGAAAAAAAAAGAGTCTATTAATTACCTATTATCCAGAATACACAGGTTTCAATACATATGAGGAGACAACTGCCTACATTCAATGCCAATTTGAAGATCTAAACAGAAGATACCAAGGTGACTTACACCACATCACCTGTGCCAGAGGCACCAAGAATGTGCAGACTATATTTGATGCTATCACATGTCATCATTAAAAACAACTTAAGGGAATGTGGACTTTGTTGAAGAGTGTGGATGTTAGTAAAAGTTATTACCGTGTAGCGTGTTGAGACTAGACTTCTTTCGCTGTCTCATGGGAGCGCTGCAAGCGTGAAAGGAACAAGAGAATTGCAGCAGCATTCAGAATCTTAGTTTTCGTTAGCACAATCTTCTGTGTTAGGGAACTTTTAACTGACATGAGACGATAAAGTCAGATATTGGAATCGGAACATCTGTAAAGTATGATTTAATCATCAAGTTATCACTTGGATTTCATAATCTGAAATGTTTAGGGCAGATGTGAAGTTGAGATGCTGCATTCCAGAAGTTCAATATGTGACTTACTTTTTGTATTTTCCCCATTCTTAGCAAACCACTGGTAGTTCATTTTAAAAGGTTTTCTTTTCAAACAAGAGAAGAATGACTTTACTAAATTTTCTTATTTTGCAAAAGAATTTTTATTAAAATACAAATGATGTTAACTATGCACACGATGCTGCAGATATTCCTCTAAGTATTATGATGTTGTTGTTATTTGCCATCGAGTCGGCCCCGACTCACAGCGACCCCTCCTTAGGTTTCCAAGGCAGTATCACTATGGAAGTAGGAATGCCCAACCTTCCTTCCAAGGAGTGGCTGGTGGGTTTGAACCGCCAGCCTTCTGGTTAGCAGTCAAGTGCCTTAGGCACTATGCTACCAGAGCTCCTCTTAGTATTATATTCCTATTGATTTGATCAGAATTCAATATTTCTGTAATTACTCAAAATTCTTTCCTGTTCTTGAGGCTATAATTAGAGATTTTTGCATGAAATTTATGTTACTCTCCTGCTCAAATTACCATTATGGTTTCTAAACAGAAATTACACTGAGAATTCTGCAATAAAATTCTGGTTCTTACTTTTCCAGCCTATGGTTGAAATTGACCTGGTTTATGCTGATTACCAAATAATTTGATAAATACTGACATAGTACAATAAAGCCAGCTTCTTGGGTACAGACACAGCCAGAGCAGAGCCAATTAGAAACACAAATTGCTAAATTCCAAACAGAACTAACAACTTTGCTGCTATGCATCTATCTATCTCATTCACCGCTTTGATTCTGTGTGTTTGTTTCAGTCATAGGGAGTTTTGTAAAAGGTGTCCTGTGTTTTCTGTCTTCCATGGCCTTTTCTGTTGAGAGACACCTAATGTGTATTAATACTGAAAGCTTTTACTTTTTAAATGTGCTGGAAATGCCTGTTTGTCATTGTTTTTTATAGTGGTTAATTGTAGTAATTCTTAGTACATTCTACATTTATAGTTCAGTGTATCATTTTATTGTTATATTCACTGATAGACTATTATTTGTCACTAAATGCTGCTTATTTCTATAAGAATAGATTGACCAAAAAAAAAAGGAAAACTGGATATTTGGACCCAGCTCCTTTGAAATTCACATGTTGTACATATAACATAGGAGCTCTGGTAGCATAGTGCCTAAGGCCCTTGACTGTTTACCAGAAGGCTGGCGGTTCAAACCCACCAGCCACTCCTTGGAAGGAAAGTTGGGCAATCCTACTTGTGTAGTGATACTGCCTCTGAAACCCAAGGAGGGGTCACTATGAGTCGGGGCCGACTCAATGGCAAACAACAACAACAACAACAACAACATATAACATAAATGTGTGTAACAGTTTCTTTGCTTTTGCAGTGATAAACATGCCTAGAGTAAACCAGGATACTATGGTCAGAAGTATGATGCCCACATCATTTAATAGAAAATTCAAAGCAAGTTCTATGGAGTGATTTTGTTTCTTTCCAAACAATTCTTTTATATTTCCTAGGAAACAGTATCACTTATGCTTATCTGTAAATTGAGCCTGTTGCAATTAGAGAAGACCACATATCCCCAGTCCACCTCACATCCACTGCTCTTGATAAACACTTGAAGCACAGTAGTAAATAACAATAAAGAAAACTGCAAAGAACTTTCAGAAAGATAAGGACCATTAAGATCATTTTTTATTTTTAATCAGATTTATCAGGAGCTCTGTTGGCATAGTGCCTAAGGCATTTGACTGCTTAACCAGAATGTTAAACCAGGTTTAAACCAGTTGGTTTAAACCACCAGCCACTCCTTGGAAGGAAGATTGGGCAATCTACTTCTGTAGAGACACTGCCTTGGAAACCCAAAAAGGGGTTGATTTATCAGTAGCATCTGAAATGATATATCCTACACCTTGAAACATTTTCTTCACTTCAGGTCACATTTTTCAAGATTTTTTTCTCCTGTATCCAGATCCTCTTTCTTCTTCTTTTTTTTTTTCCCCCCGCTGATTTCTCTTCTTTTCTCTAGTCTCTTAAGGTTGGCATTTCCCAAGATCCAGACTTTTGTTCTCTTCTCTTCTCCACATTTCCTCCCTTGATTACCTCTCATGACCATTCTCATAGTTTCCATACCATTTATATGCTTCCCATTCCCGAATCCATCTCTCTAGCCTGAATCTCTTATTTAAACTCTGGACTCAGTATCTCCACTTGAAATCTAATAGGCATCTCTAATGGTGCAATTTCATGTGTAATTTGGCACGCTATTATTCCCAGGGGTTTGGTTAAACACTAGACTACTTGCTATTCCATAAATGTAATCAAATGCAATGTAATGTAATCACCTTCCTTACTGTAATCTAATGTACTGTATGTAATCAGTCTGTTGAAAGAGGAGTTCCTTAGGGTGTAATCTGCCTCCAGACTATCAACAGATGAAAGTTTTAGCAGAACTCTCTCTCCACTCTCCACTCTTCCTGTCTCCTTACCTATAGATCTTGGTAAGCAAGACTGCAGAAATTTCCAGCCTGCCTCCTGACCTACAGATTTTGGATGTGTCATACTGCTACAACCCTGAGAGCCAGCAGGAATATCCAGCTTGATACCTGACCTACATATTTTGGATTTGCCAACCCCTACAATCTTCTAAGGAGCTCTGGTAGCATAGTGGCTAAAGCACTTGACTGCTAACCAGAAGGCTGGCGGTTCAAACCCACCAGCCATTCCTCAGAAGGAAGGTTGGGCAATCCTACTTCCATAGTGATACTGCCTCGGAAACCCAAGGAGGGGTCGCTATGAGTCAGGGCCGACTTGATGGTACATAACAACAACAACAACAACACAATCTTCTAGGGAGCTCTGGTAGTGTAGTGCCTAAGTCACTTGACTGCTAGCCAGAAGACTGGCGGTTCAAACCCACTAGCCACTCCTTGGAAGGAAGATGGAGCAATCTACTACCATAGTGATAATGCCTCGGAAACCCAAGGAGGGGTCGCTATGAGTCGGGTCCAACTCGACAGCATATAACAACAACAACAACAACAATCCTCTAAGTAAATCAATCAATCTGTCTCTATCAATATCTGTCTGTCTGTCTGTCTCTCTCTCTCTCTATATATATATATGTATATGTATGTGTGTGCATATACATATGCATGTATGTGTGTATATATATATATATATACCAAAACAAAAAAATAAAATAAACTCACTGCCATCGAGTCAATTCCAATTCATAGTGACCCCCATTGGGTTTCTGAGGTGGTAATCTTACCAGAAGTAGATCCCCCAGTCTTCTTTCTGCCAAGTGTCTGGTGGGTTTGAGCTGCCAACCTTCTGGTTAGCAGTCAAATGCCTTAGGCACTACACCACCAGAGCTCCCTACACACACACACACACACACACACACATCTTACTCCATTTGCTTCTCTAGAGAACTCAAACTAAGATAACATCTCACCTTTAAAATGTTCAAAACTGAGCACTTCATCTTTCCCAACACCTAACCTGCTTCACTCATGGATTTCCTCACCTCAGTTAAGGGCAACCTTATTGGTCCAGGTATTTATTTACTTAACTCCTCCTTCCCCCCCCCCCATCCCATATCCCATTCTTTAGGAAATCTTTTTTGGGTCTACCTCCAAAATATGGTCAACTCTCACCACCTCCATTGCTATCATACCATTTCAATAGTTTCCTAACCTATCTTCCCACTTCTCTCTTTGGCCCTTATAATCTACTTTTAACACAGCAACTAGAGTAGCTGTGATAAAATATATGGCAATGTCAGTTCTGGTAAGATTTTCCAGTGAATCTCTATCCTACTCAAAGTAAAAGCAGAAATTCTTACAATGACCTGATGGCCCTACTATATCTCACCACTCTTGCTCAGGCTTGTCTCGTAACTTATTCCCTTACATCCAGTCACACTGTCTCCTTAGTTTTCTTCAAACTTTTCAGGTGTGTTTCCAGCCTCTGGCCCATTGTACTTGTCTGGAATGTGCATCCTCCACTTATCTACATGGTTTACTTCCTGACCTCTTTCAAGGTTTGCTCAAATGTTACATTCTCACTTTGTCTATTCTTATCAACTGCATAAAAATATGTGAATACAAAGTATCTTCCAACCCAATTATTGCTTTATTTGTCTCCATAGCATTTAACAATCTAATAGACTATAGGAGGAGCACTGGTGGCACTATGGTTAAAGCACTGACCTGCCACCCAAAAGGTCAGAAATTCATTACCCACCAGCTGCTCCACAGGAGAAAGATGAGACAGGCTGCTTCCATAAAGATTTACAGCCTTGGAAACCCTGTAGGGCATTTCTACTCTGTCCTATAAGGTCACTATGAGTCAGAATTGACTCAGTGGCAGTGGGTTTGGTTTGGGGAACAGATGATAAGGAGCTCTGACGGCACAATGAATAAGCACTTGACTGCTAACCAAAAGCTTGGAGGTTCAAGCTCACCCAGAAATTCCATAGAAGAACAACTTAGTGATCTGCTACCATAAAGATTACAAACAGCCTAGGAAGCCCTATGGAGCAGTTCCACTCTGTCATATGAGTTGGAATTGATTCAATGATACCTACAACAACCACCCACAATAGATTCTGTATTCATTTTTATGATTAATCTATCTTCTCTTTCAGAAAGGAACCTCTTTCAGCAGGAATTTTTGTGTGTTTTGATAAATACTGAGCCTTCAACATCTAGAACACTGTCTGGCACAAGTAGGGACTCAACAGAGGTAGTTGAGGGAATTTTTGAACAAAGAAAATTGCTGTGAGCATGAATAGGTTCCCCCTCTTCTAGGCATATATTTATCACTGTATATAATATACTTGTCTCTGCTAATACACTTGTATATAATATATTTTTCTCTTTACAAGAAAATGAGACCCCTAAACAAAATAATCCTATTTCATTTCTGTCTTCTGTGCCAGAAGAATGCCTAATTTAAAGTAGGTGGTCAATAAATGATGATGTTGTTGTTGTTGTTGTTATGTGCCCTCGAGTCGGACGTGACTCATAGCGACCCCTCCTTGGGTTTCCGAGACAGTATCACTATGGACATAGATTGCCCCATCTTCCTTCTGAGGAGTGGCTGGTGCATTTGAATCTCCAGCCTTCTGGTTAGCAGTCAAGTGCCTTAGGCACTACGCTACCAGAGCTCCCAATTATTTCAGTCTTTTTTTTATTATGGTAAAAGCAAAAAATCAAACCCACTGCCATTGAGTTGATTCCAACTCATAGCAATCACCATTGGGTTTCCGAGGCAGTAAATCTTTAAGGAATTAGATTGCCCCATCTTCCTTCGGCATGGTAACTCTATGGAAATGGATTGCTCAATCTTCCTTCTGAGGAGTGGCTGGTGGGTTGGAACCACCAGCTTCTGGTTAGCAGTCAAGTAGTTAGGCACTATGCCACCAGAGTTCCCCCAGTAAATATATATTGTTATAAATATATATGTGAAAAGTAATTTGCCATTTTAACATTCTTCACATGTACATGTACAATTCAGTGGCATCAGTTATGTTTAGCATGTTCATGTATTAACATCGTTTCCAAATTTTCCTGCCACCTTTAACAGAAGCAAAGTATGATGATGTCTTTTTAAGATAACAAAAGAGTATTGGTTACATTAGATCAAAAACAATATAAATCAATGCAATGAGTGGAATTATTCTGTAATAAAACATTTTTAATCATGAGACAAAATAATTACTACCTTTAAGTAACATTTGTAAAATTAAATATATATATATATATATATATGTAATTTGAAAGTAAAATATTTTTATCCATGTAAAGTTTCCCTCAATTAAAATTGTTCTTCTTTATAGGTGTTCCAGGTGCTTTTCAAAGTTTGGATGCTGAACTTGATTTTCCTCAGCAGAATATAGTTGTTAAACTTATAACGATCAATTCTAAATTAACATTTAGTGTGTGCCTCTAGAATTACTAATATCTTAACGAGGTCTGGATTAGGTTTTCTAATGAATGTGAAGCCTTATTGCAGAATGGGACAAAATCAACAAAGTAAAATTTAATAATATGAAATGTGGCAACTTTTCGAATGTTATCTCTACATAGAATACTAGAGTTTTAGTAAATGATCTTATGTCCTAATGAATCTTCCTTTCTTTTTTATTA
This sequence comes from Orycteropus afer afer, assembly GCF_000298275.1. Lineage (NCBI taxonomy): Eukaryota > Metazoa > Chordata > Mammalia > Tubulidentata > Orycteropodidae > Orycteropus > Orycteropus afer. The sequence goes on along the minus strand of NW_006921944.1, from coordinate 1,067,265 downwards.
GTTTATAGATTTTTCTATTTTTGGTTGGCCTACTTTGATTGGATTCTTTCTGAGCTAACTTTTATTTTGCCTGTATTTTCCTCTTTCAATTGCTACTAATTTAAACTGTTACGACTTTCCCTTCTCCTATCAAGTCACAGTCTTATTTCTTAGAAAAGACAACCAATGTGAGTAGCATGCTGATCAGATTCTATATGAACTCACCTGTGGTGCAGTGAATTGCTGGGCATAGCCCTTTTAGGCCTGGTCTTTGTGACTCTTACCAGATGACTGGATGGGACTATGGACATGTGAGATTCTTGTAGCCCACCACAGGGATTGGATAGCTAGTTAATAATGTAAATAAGGTTCATGACAACCTTGTTGGGGTGGAACCATGCAAATAAGGTGTATGGAACCCTAACATGGGGATTGGTCACTTTTACCATCCCGTAAGGCTTAAAATGAGCCATCCCAGAGGTAAAAAGGGGAAATCTGACTGCTATCAAGGCAGAAGAGCTAGGAGTGGAGTATGTATTTTGGATCCAAGATTCCTATGCTGAACCTTCTTGATCTAGGAGACAGCTGTGGCAGCAGAGATGGTGAGAAGCACTGACTGAGAGATGGTGGCAGCAGAAGCAGCAGAAACAAGACACTGGTAGTAGACAGCGGTGGGCTTCTCGGACCACAGAGCAAGAAACCCAAGTGCCTTGGGGCTGAAGCTTACTGGTATGGTCAGGTACCTCTGGGCATTTATCACAGGAGATAAAAGAGCTTTGTAACACTTGTCCAAGTAGGGCAGAGGCCAGGCCAAGGGGACAAGGGCCAGAGAGAGACCTGCCTTTGGGCAAGGCTGAGTTGAGGCTGTCTTGATTGAGGAACTGTATTCTGAGTGTCCCAGATTCTGCACTGTAACCTGTTACTTCCCTAATAAACCCAGTAAAGATGAGTATTGTTTTAAGTTCTGTGTAGCCATTGCAACAAATTCTCAAACCCAGAGGAGAAGTACAGAATGCCGTGGGAGGGAAAGTTGGTCATTTTGGTAAAAATGTTCTAACCACATCTGAACTCCACCTCATAGAAATCAGCCTTAGGTTGCTGACCTTGATCCTACTCCCCCTTTTAAAGTTAGAGGAGGTCAGACTCTGCCCTGACACTGTTTTTGGCACCAGCATATAAAGTAAAAAAAAAAAAAATTAGGCAAAGGTAAAAATAGTATCTTTAAACACATTATGAATCTATGTTCAATGAAGTTTTGCCCAAGCATCCATAATCTTTTTTTCCATAAAGCAGATCATTTGTACCCTTTGGTCACAAAAGGTCTTTTATTCTGTGACAGCCAAGTGCAAATATGCATGTGAATAAACACTCCTTTAAAAATGTTTGCTTCAGAGATAATGACTTCCCAGTTTTCGGTATATATGATGGAGTCTAGAGTAACCCAGAGATTATATTTCTTTGATTAATTGCAACATCTTATATATTTAAAGCTTATAAATTCTGATCAGTATCATGACCAAAATAATTACTTTGCATATAAAAAAATAATTTCAGAATAAGTGCAAACATTTTTAAGCTCTCTCCTCAAAAACCCTAAAAACTACACCTGGAATCACAACATTCCATCCTAAAGATGATGATGTCCTTCCTTTAACCCAGAGGTCCTTACCTTTAGGTTTGTGGTATCAGAGGAACTATAAAGTCTCCCCAGAATTATATTTAATATTTTACACATGTATGTGTGTCCTTTTGCTATGGAGAGAGTATATTAGTCTTTATATTAGATACTAAAAGTGTTCTATGCCTTCAAAAAGTTTATGACTCCACCAACTCTTCATAATTCAAAAGCTCACACACTGCTCTACACTAACTGCAGTAAGCAATGACATTTGTTAAGTTCAAGGGCTCTTTTTACTGCACAGATTATCTATTATGAACTTAAGATGTTTAAAAACATTTACACCAGGTAAGTACACTCCTTACAACAATCAACAATGAGAGATAAAAAAAAAAAAAAGCTAAATGCACTGCCATAGAGTAGGATCTGACTTATAGTAATCCCTCCTTGGGATTCCAAGGCAATATCACTATGGAAGTAGACTGGCCAACCTTCCTTCCAAGTGGCTGGTGGGTTTGAACTGCCAGCCTTCTGGTTAGCAGTCAAATGCCTTAGGAATTACACCACCAGAGCTCCCAAGTGCAGTATTTGCACAAGGAGGGCAGGGATGCACAGGAAAGAAAGACATAAGAAAAAGGTAATCACAGGGTGATAGTGAGAAGAGAGCTGTTACATTATGGGGACTACAATCAATGACATGAATCAAAATATGTATGAACTGTTGTATGGAAAATGAATTTGTTCTGTAAACATTCACTCAAATCACAATAATAAAAAAAAAAAACTTGCAATGTCATTGTATTTTAAGTGGGTTTTCTTTTGAAACTGAGATTTTGAGTCTTTTGTCCCATCTTTATTTGCCTCGTTGTTGTTTTGTTGATAGGTACCATCGAGTGGGCTCTGACTCAAAGTTACCCCATGTACAACAGAAGGAAACACTGCCCAGTCCTGCATCAGCATAGCAATACTTGCTATACCTGAGCCCATTGTTGCAGCCACTGTTTCAATTCCTCTCATTAAGGGTCTTCCCCTTGTTCACTGACCCTCCACTTCTCCAAGCTTGACATCCTTCCCCAGGGAATAATCCTTTCTGATAACATGACCAAAGTAGATGAGATGAATTCTGGCCATTCTCGCTTCCAAGGAGCATTCTAGTTGCACTTCTTCCAGGACAGATTTGCTACTTATTCTGGCAGTCCAGAATAAGTAGCAAATCTGTCCTGTTGTCCAGTTGGTACTTTCAGTATTCTTCACCAACACCACAACTCAAAAGCATCAACTCTTCTTCAGTCCTCCTTATTCATTATCCAGCTTTCACATGCATATGAGGCAATTGAAAACACCATGGCTTGGGTTAGGCACACCTTAGTCTTACAAGAGACATCTTTGCTCTTCAGCACTTTAAAAAGTTCCTTTGCCACAGATTTGCCCAGTGCAACATGTCATCTGATGTCTTGACTTCTGCTTCCACTGGTGTTGATTGTGGAAAAAAGTTATATGAAATCTTTGACAACTTAAGCCCTTTCTCCATTTATCATGATGCTGTTTATTGGCCCAGTTGTGGAGATTTCTGTTATCTTTCTGTAGAAGTGTAATCCATACTGCAGACTGTAGTCTTTAATCTTCATCAGTAAGTGCTTCAAGTCATCTTCACTTGGAGCTAGCAAGGTTGTGTTGTCTGCAGGTTGTTAATGAGTCTTCCTACAATCCTGATGCCACGTTCCTCTTCATATAGTCCAGCTTCTCAAATTATTTGCTCAGCATACAGATTGAATACATATGATAAAAGGATACAAACTTGATGCACTCCCTTCCTGATTTTAAACCATGTAGTATCCCATTATTCTGTTAGAACAACAGCCTCCTGGTGCATGTTCAGGTTCCTCATGAGCACAATTACGTTTCTGGAATTCCCATTCTTCTCAATATTATCCACATTTGTTAAGATCCAAACATTCAAATGTTTTTGCATAGTCAATAAAACGCATGTAAACATCTTTCTGCTATTCTTTGCTTTCAGCCAAGATCCATCTGACATCAACAATGATATCCCACGTTCTACAACCTCTTGTGAATCCAGCTTGCATTTCTGGAAGTCTTTGTCAATATACTGCTGAAACCATTTTTAAATTATCTTTAGCAAGATTTTACTTACATGTGATATTTATGATGTTGTTCAATAATTTCCATTCTGTGAGGTAACCTTTCTTCAGAATGGGTACAAATATGGATCTCTTCCAGTCAATTGGCCAGGTAGCTGTCTTCCAAATTTCTTGGCATAGACAAGTAAGAGCCTCGAGCGTGCCACCCATCTGTTGAAACATCTCAATGGCTATTTGATCAATTCCTGGAGCCTTGTTTTTAGCTAATTCCCTCAGTACAGCTTTGACTTCTTCCTTCAATACTATTGGTTCTTCATTTAGCTCAAGTAGATACACGCCTTGGAGAGAACAATCATGGGAGAAATAAGGGCTGCTTATGCAAAGGGAGACAGCTCAGGGGGCAGAAGCCCATGGAGGGATGGACACAGGGAAGAGGTAATTATGGGGAGGAAGTGGGAGGGGAGCTGTTTCATTGTTGTAAACTGTGGTCAATGTCATGAGACAAAGTATATGTGAACCATTGTATGGAAAGTGAATTTGCTCTGTAAACCTTCACCCAAATCACATTAAAAAAAAAAAAAAATTCTTAAGAAAAAAAAAATACCATTGGTTCTTGATCATATGCCACCTCCTGAAATGGATGAAGATTGACCAATTCTTTTTGGTACAGTGACTTTGTTTATTCCCTCCATCTTCTTTTGAATCATTCAATATTTTACCCATAGAATCTTTCAATATTGCAACTCGAGGCTTGAATTTTTTCTTTTGGTTTTCTAACTCGATGTTTTTGCACATTTCATTATAATAATTGACTTTGTCTTCTCAAACTGCTCTTAGAAATGTCCTGTTCACCTCTTTTATTTTGTCATTTCTTCCATTTACTTTAGCTACTCTCCATTTAAGAGAAAGTTTCAGAGTCTCTTCTGACATCCATTTTGGTCTTTTCTTCCTTTCCTCTCTTTTTAATGATCTTTTGCTTTCTTCATGCATATCATCCCACAATTACTTTTTTTTTTTTTTTTGTCATTCATGTTCATTAAGTCATGTCTATTCTTCAGATGGTCTCTAAACTCAGGTGGAATATAATAAATGTCATATTTTGGCTCTCAAGGACTTGTTTAATTTTCTTCCGCCTCAGCCTGAACTTGCATATGAGCAATGGATCATCTATTTCACAGTCAGCTCCTGGCCCTGTTTTGGGTAAAGATACTGAGCTTCTTCATTGCCTCTTTCCACAGATATAGTCAATCTGATTCCTGTATATTCTGTCTGGTGTAGGTCATGTGTGTAGCCACCTTTCATGTTGATGAAAAAAGGTATTTGCAATGAGGAAGTCATTGGTCTTGCAAAATTCTATCATGAGATCTCCAGCATCATATCTATCACCAAGACCATATTTTCCAACTGCTGGTGATTCTTCTTTGTTTCCAACTTGTGCATTCCAATCAACAATGATAATCAACACATCTTGATTGCATGTTTGGTCAAGTTCAAACTGCAGACGTTAGTAAAAATCTTCAGTTTCCTCCAAATCTGTCTTAGTCTGGAAGCTCCACTGAAACCTGTACACCCTGGGTGACCCTGCAGCCTCACAGCAACATGCAAGCCACCAAAGTGTGACAAACTGACAGATGAGTGGTGGTTGCTTCATTATCCCTATAATTTTATTATGGAAACTTCTATAATGCAGTGCTTTTTTGGAAAATATCTACTACATTGTAGAAGACATAGAGCAAAATTAGTGCTTTACCCTAAAAAATACACGTTACTCTTTTAATGTTCCTTGTTAATCTATATGTAAAAAGTCAAGACATCTAATAACAAAACAAATTTACTACACATTCTTTCTGCAGATTCATATAAATGTAAGTATGTAAAAGGAAGTAGTGAGAAACCAGACTTCTTAACCAAACCAAACCAAGCCCACTGCCACTGAGTTAATTCCAACTCATAGCAACCCTATAAGACAGAGCCCTATAGTGTTTCCAAGGCTATAAATCTTTATGGAGCCAACTGCCTCATCTTTCTTCTGTGGAGCAACTGGTTCTTCCTGGTCTCATTCAGCTTCTGTAGCCCATGGCATTCCTGGACTTATAAAACAGATCCTCACAAGGTGTCTTCTTTTATGTGTGTCTCTGTGTCTGTCTTCCCTTTTTAAAACACCTCTCAGAAGGGATTAGGTTTAGGATTCATCCCATCTGGTATGACCTCATTAACAAACAAACAAAAAAATCCACTGCTATCCAGTCAACTCTGACTCATGGCTACCGTAAAGGACAGAATAGAACTTCCCCATAGTGTTATCAAGACTATAAATCTTTACAGAAGCAGAATCTCTAGCCTCATCTTGCCAAAAAAAAAAAAAAAAAATGTTATTTCTACACAGGGTCACTTTCACAGGTGCAGGGATTAGGACTTTTAATTTATCTTTTTGTGGGGAGGAGCACAATTCAATCTGTTAACATTGGTGCTCTGCTTCTTTATTAAATTATGTTTTACATCAAATAAATTATAATAATTATAACATTTAAAAATACACTCTCTTATAAATAGATTCCATTTCTGTAAAAGTGTACCAAATATAAGGTACTTATGATTTTTTCAGGAAATCAAAGAGGGAGTTATTTTTTCTTTCATTTGAGATTCATCCAACAGAACTATGATGCTCAGGTACCTCTGTGCAGTTCTTATACTGAAAATATGTATTTACCTATGTCTAGACCTGGAAGTACTAGATCTTAGAGACTGTTTTGGGAAAGTGAGAAAGTCATTATTTTCTGGCTCTCCAGTTATTTATTTTGAATTTTCTAAATTCATTGATGTGTGAACTGGTTATCAAAGCTTGATAAATAGCTTACAAATCACTTTGAAGTTGGCAGAACTAAATATTAATGAGTCAATTTTCAAGAAATTTAAAGCCAGTTTCTCCTTTCCCCATAAGTAAAAAAGAGTATCAGTTGTTTTAGTTAGAAAAGAATCAACAATTTATTAGTAATAAATTATGTTTCTCAAAATAGTCATAAGACTATGTATTACATGAAATCAGACTATAGGAATAAAAATAGTGCTCTTTGAAAATCCAGCTAGGAGTTTCATATAAAGAAGACTTCGTGTAAAACTTTTTTTTTTTTTTTTCTGGTTTTTGGCTAGTTCTAATAAATTATGTTTCTCAAAATAGTCATAAGACTATGTATTACATGAAATCAGACTATAGGAATAAAAATAGTGCTCTTTGAAAATCCAGCTAG
>NW_006921944.1:1038275-1060218 GCF_000298275.1 Orycteropus afer afer | reverse complement strand
TTTTTTTTTTTTTTTCTGGTTTTTGGCTAGTTCTACAAGATACTAAATTGACTTGCTTGACTGACCTTTCATAGTTTAGAGGAAGAAAGGAGAAAAGTTGTCAGGTATCGATTGCCTGATGATGTCAGTCTTACCAACATTACTCCATTGATACTGTTACTTGCTTCCTTCTCACAAAGGACAAAACAGACTCAAAGTGTTTGAGTGGCTTGCCTAGGCCACATGGCTAATAAGTAGCATAGTCAGGATTTGAAACCATCCATGTCTAACTACAAATCTTAGTTATTTCAGTATTTAAAATGAGAAAAATAGACAATTTATATGTGGTAGATTTTAAGGATGCAGAAAAATAAAGGAGACACCCTAGGTCTCAAAACCCATGATAAAAAGGTATTGCTGATAGTTAGAGATAGGAAAGTGCTGACCCTGAAACGTTAAATAGTATGCCCCAAATTAATAATCAAATCCGGACTTAGTCTCAGATTTCGTGTACCTATTATCCCTTTAAGGAGTCTCGATGGTGCAGAGATTAAATGCTCTGCTTCTAAGCAGAAGATGTACAGTTCAAACCCATTAGCCACTCTGCAGGAGCAAGATTTGGCAATCTACTTCAGCAAAGTTTTATAGTCTTGGAAACTCTATGGGGCAGTTCTATCCTGTCCTATAGGGTTGTTGTGAGTTGGAATCTACTCAATGACAACAGGTTTGGTTTTCTTGGTTTTATATTCCCTTTCAGAAATATTTGATATTGTAACAGTGGCATTTTATTTTCAGAATACTAATAAGTTTTCCTCACAACTATGAAGCATTTTAAATCTTCAAATCTTTTGTACCTCATTTTGAGTGAGTCTTGACAGTGAAACTTGTCAGAACCAGAACTTGACAGCACTGTTTTGTTTTTCCAGGTCTTACAAGTTTTCTGCCTTTGACAGGGTGCAGTCTTATCACTTTTCTATCTCTCTTTTTAGTGGAAAATATTTGCATTTTCTTTCTCTGACAGTTTTCCTCCTTACACAGGTCCCTACTTTTGCGGGTTTCACTATATGTCCTTTCTAGAAGTTCTGGTCCACATCTGATTGTCATAAAGGGATGAGAGAAGAGAAAAACATCTAGACCACCACATACTATTGGGAAGCTTGTTCACTGTATAAAGATGCCCAATTGTATGGACTGGGGCATGGAGGCTGAAATCCCAAGCAATACTATAGAGCTGAATCCATGCAAAGAGGGTGCCATTATTAATTTGCATAGGTGTATCTTAAAGGTACACACAGGCCCCAAAAGGACATCAGAAGTTAGGAAATGATGGGAAGGAGGTGGTAGTATATAAAGAATTTCAGATTCAATTTCTGTAAGAAATTAATTAAAGGACTTATATAGACAATGAAGACAATATTTATCAATTCAGTGAATCAGTGCCAGGGTAGGGAGATGTATTTTTTTAGCACTTAGAAAATGAAAGAGGAGTATAATTTTATTTAAGAAGAAAAGATTTAGGAGAAATGTCAGTAGCACGTACTATTTCACTGTAAAGCATAGAAGAACTATTACTAAGGGACCTGTAAATATGTAAGAAAATGGCTCTTTACAGAAGGTGGGAGAAATAGAAGACTCTCATATGCTTTGACTTTATAACTATGTTCAAAATCTTCTTAAAGGTTTTCTTGGAATAAAGTACCATGATTCTGTATATATATATAATTTTCAAAAATCATGACATCATCACTTGGACAGATTCTGCATAGTCTCTGAAAGAGCATTTCTGCACACCAAGCTATCAAGTCTTAATTTAATGGATACATAATAGCATTTTCAAGTCTTTATTTAAAGAAAAAAAAAAAAAAAAACACTCACTGCCATTGAGTCCGATCCAACTCATAGCAACCCCTCCTTGGGTTTCCAAGGCGGTATCACTACGGAAGTAGATTGCCCTTCCTTCCTTCCGAGGAGTGGCTGGTGGGTTTGAACTGCCAGCCTTCTGGTAAGCAGTCAAATGCCTCAGGTACTATGCCACCAGAGGTCCTTTATTTAATGGATACATAACAGTATTTTCTATTTTAAAACTGAATGCCTTTGAAATTCTAACAATAACTACTAATTTTTTGACTACCAGGAACCATTCTAGGTCATTTGCATAAATATTGGCTATTTATACAAAAAAGAACATTCTAAAATTATGTATTACTGTTTCCTTTTTATCAACAAAGAAACTGAGGCTTAAAGAGGTTAAGTGGTTTGCTTAATGTCACATAGCTAATTATTGGCAGATTGCAGATCAAAATACATTTCCCTCCTGCTTTTAAATTTGAGCTCTTTCCACCACGCCAAAGTAACTTCTATAAGAAGGCTTCAGTTTAGGGGAGAAAGTGGCATTTTAGCTAACAAAAGTCATAATGTAAGATATAAAAATAATATTGTGAATCAAAAATAACAATCTACACATTCTCCTAATATTTCCTGAAGTATAAACTTGTTAGCTTGCCATGATTTTAAAGCACATAATATAGTTGAACTATCTTTTATGTAACCAGTAATTAGTAGGTTTGCACATGCAAGCACACACACACACACACACACATATACCTTTAGGTTATAAATTTTGATAATATTAGAAAAGAAACATGGAATAGCTACTTACTTGTTCAGATAATTTTTGTCCATTGAGGTGAGCCTGCATCACAGCATCATTAACAAGCAAGTGGAAGTTCAGGAGCACATGTTCAATGTCATATGTTCCATGCATAGCATCTGATAGCTCTTCCAATGACCGGATGTACGCATGCCAGTGTGCATTAAGCTCTGCCATGTTTGCCAAGCAGCCTCTCATGATGTTGAGGCAGTACCCCATACAAGGCTTACTGAGAGTCAGGCCCTGGCAGTGAGGGCAGTACTGCATCCTCAGGAGGGCTCTGCTACACTCTTTGGAGAACTGTAGATGGTCTGTAGTATTGATGACTTCAATGCCTAGATTGAGTGCCTGCAGAAATGTGCGGCTAGGCAGCAGTGACCTCCCCATCTGCCCCATTACTCTTTTGGGAATATTACCAAATGGATTAACATCCCGACGAGCCATGCGGATGCATTCTGAATATTCCATGGAACTGCCAGTCACACTAGGGTTAATCAAATGATTGTAAACCAGAGGAAAAAGACTATCAAAGAATTTGTTTACAAATTCTTCAGGGTTAACATCTGCACCAAATAAAAAGAGTCCAACATCAGTGAAGAACTCCTGAACTGAAGCAGCAGCTTCCAAGGCTATGTTCCTATAGGTGTTGCAAAAAAGTATGCTTGTGTAATTTTCTGCTTGTTTGATGAGAGTTTCAAGCGTTTCTGTAACAAAACAAAACAGAGGAAAAGGATGAAAAGGCTTAGTATTCATGTTAAAATTGTTCATCCATCTCTTCTCCAAATAGTAATTGAGCCTAAAGAATGGAAAACTAATAGAAGGGTCTAAAATTTAGCCCACAAAACAAATTTAGCAATCCAAGGACAGCAATAATGATATTATATACAACACACAAATTATATAGAAATGAATTTCCTAGATTCCAAGTCTGTTTGAAAAAGTATAAAAACAAAGAGTGATGTCAGCAAAATGGTAGAACGTGAACCTGTGAACTCCCATCCCTTCACAGAAACTTAAAATATATAAATATATATAAATTTTCAGAACCAACTTTTTTGAACTTTGTATGAGTCGGGGGCGACTTGACGGCAAATAACAACAACAACAACAAAAAACAATAAAAGGTTACATTAACCAAACAAATGATGAATCAAGAAAAAGGCAACATCAAAATGGTAGGAAAGCTTTGTGGCTTGATGACTTGCCCTTGCCTTTCCCTCACAGCTCAATAGCAGTCTTGAAAACAGCCATCAAAGATTCCAGTGTTGAACCCTGATCTGATTGTGGAGGTAGCAGAGTAGACCTTATTCACAGAGTATTGTGTTGTTCTATTCTAACCTTGCTAGTGCTTGTCTCTGTTTTCACCTAATTTAGAACCCACTCCTGGTAGAAAAGCAGTAGGCATTGCTCAGAAACACTGTATGATGATACGGTGGTTCAGCCACTTGAGACAAAAGATTAAAGTTAAGACATGCAACAGACCACATAAAGAGTGGGAGGACGAGCTGAGGAGAGAGGTCATTTTGGGAAATTTCTAGGGCAGCCACAAGCTTTCGTGTATAGAGGCATTTAGAAAGCTATGCGCATGCCCAGGATAGGATATGTGTTTCACCATAAGCCTATCTATAGGCTCAGTGCAAGTAGGAAGTGAAGGCTAACACTATTATAAATGGCCTGAATGTTAAAAGACTGCCTCAGAAAAGAGTCATTCTGCAAACACTGGGAAATGTGAGATTTGTTTGTTTATTTGTTTTCTCAGCTTCCACCATCCTCAGAAATCTCGGTAAAAACATTGGCTGAAAACAAGATAAAATACAAGCTTAATCTTTAAAAATTAAAAACAGCAAACCCTAGGGAAGGGAAAAAATCTGATTTCCAAATTTACCACCTTATAATATCCAAATATCTTGTTTTCAACAAAAAACAAAATAATCACAAAACTTAAAAAAAAAAAAAAAAAAGGATGTCCTGTTTAAAGGGTAGGGGTGGATCAAGTGACTTCCTGAGGAAGCCCACACACTACAGTAATTAAAGACTTTAAATCAACTGTCTTAAATATGCTCAATGAGCCAAAGAAAGTGAAGGGAAAAAAATTTAAAAAAAACTGAAGAAAACCAAAAATGATGTTTGAAGAAAATGAGTATCAAGAAAAAGTCAGAAATTATAAAGTAAAACCAAATATAAGTTCTAAAGTGTAAGATTATAATTATTAGAATTTCAAAATTCACTAGAGGGGTTTAATAGCACATATAAGCAGGTAGAAGAATCAGTGAACTTGAAGAAGAAGAAGAAGAGAGAGAAGAGGGCATAAATAATAGTTTAAGAAACAATGACTAAAAACTTCCAAATTGGACGAAAGACACGAATTTACACATCCAAAAATATCAACAAACTTTTAGGAGGATAAACTCAAAGAGATCCACACTGACACAAATTATAGTCAAACTGCTGAAAGTCAAAGCCACAAAGAATCTTTATAGCAGAAAGAGAAAAGAAATTCAAAATGTACAAGTGAGCCTCAATATTAATATTAACATTAATATGAATATTAACAGGTCATTCCTTATCAGAAACCATAGAAGACAGAAAGCAGTGACATAACATTTAAAGTACTGAAAAAAATATTTTATACAAAATTAAGGGAGAAAATACAAAAATAATATGTTGGAGTAATTAGCTAGTGAAAATAGTATTTTAAAATAATAGTTTTACACAACAACCACTTTGGGTAAACATATATATATATATATTATATACCATAATTAGTATAAATAATGACACATAGTCCATTGTTGAATATTGATATAGTCATCAATATATAATTAATTTAAAAATACATTCAATAAAATTATCTACCATATCACTAATGTCATATTTATTTTTAATTAGATTGCAATAAGTCACATAATAATTCAGTAATCGAACCATTGTTTGAGAACATTATAAAAAGAGATGGACAACAGTAGAGAAGAATAAAATGAAATAATAAAAAGCAGGTTTGCAAAGAGAGCTACTAATAAAATGGAAGTGGTCTTAATATGAAAGAGATTTGGTGGCACAATGATTAAGTGCTAGGGTGCTAATCAAAAAGGTTGGCAGTTTCAACCCACAAGCCACTCAGCAGGAGAAAGATGTGGAAGTCTGCTTCTGTAAAAATTACAGCTGTGGGAACCCTATGGGGATGTTCTACTCTGTCCTATAGGGTCACTATTAGCTAGCATCAACTCAGTGGGAATGGTTTTGGTTTTCTGGTCTTGAATATACCACTGCATCCTCATGTTATAGTAGAATTTTAAAACTTTTCCTTAGTATTGTACATACTGAAATTTTCACTTTCGTAACCACAATTTGATTTTACTAATCTTTTAACATCCTGATTACCTCATGAATATACAAACACTTTTTTTAAATAAAATTCTAAGATATTTTCACTATACTATTATCTTGTCACAATATAAGGATTTTTTTTTTTTTGCTTTCATTATGTATTAATTTTATACTAATAGATTACAAGCAATCAAATTATCTAAACATGTTAGGCGTGTTTGTCTATATGTACATGTTTATGATCATAAACATCTCGATCAATAAGGGAAATTGTAAATAATTGTTCTAAATACGTTAGGCTTCATAATGTTTAGGAATAAACATATTACCCTCATGGCCTGATATTATTTTAATTTTACCATTTTAAACACATATCAGAAACAGAACAATTCAGAAGCCAGATTATCAGATGACTTCCTAAATAATTTTAATGAAAAGTGTGTAAAGTCAGAAGTTGAATTTTCTAAAATTAAGTTTTTATATTAACTCTGGATTTGCAATACTATCACTTTATTCTTCAATCTTGTTTACCAAGAAGTTGAGTATTTCCATTTTATGAAATTAACATTATGATTTTAGCAAGAATTTAAACTCATCAAAAGGAACAAAATATTTTGCCACCCTGCAAAATAAAATCCACATATAAAATTAGTGTTTTTAAACCCAAGATAGACCAAACCACCAAAAAAACAAACCCTCAAATCAAATCAGACTCAGCGATCCCTCCTTGGGTTTCTGAGGTGGTGCCCAGTCTTCCTTCCAAGGAGAGGCTGATGGGTTTGAACCACCAGCCTTCTTATTAGCAGTCAAATGCCTTAGCACTATGCCACCAGAGCTCCCCAAGATAGATTAGGCATTAAATAATTTATCATATCAATAAATCTATGTTTATTGCATTTTTAAAAATAAATTTAAAATACCCTCACCCAAGGTGTACGATATCTTTCCTGAAAATATCTTTGCTCAAGAGCATAGATATTTCCTTAAAGACTAAGGCGCACCTGACTGCAAGCCAATTGCCTTATTTGCATGTAAGAGCAAATGAGCTGAACAATGAAAAAGGAAGACTGAAAGATGGGCAAGATGGAAGACCAAAGAAGAGTCAATGCTTTCGAGTTGTGGTGTTGGAGAAGAATGCAGAAAGTACAATGGACTGCTAAAAGAACTAATGAATCTGTCCTGGAAGAGGTGAAGCTAGAATGCTCTTTGGAAGGGAGAATGGCCAGACTTTTTCTCATCTACTTTTGTCATGTTGTGAGAAGGGACCATTCCCTGGAGAAGGATGTCATGCTTGGTAAAGTGGAGGAACAACAAAAAAGGGGAAGGCCTTCAACAAGATGGATTGACACAGTGGCTGCAATGATGGGCTGAGGTATAGCAAAGATTGTGGGGCTGGCACAGGACCCAGTAGTGTTTCATTCTGCTGTACATGGGGTCGCTGTGAGTCAGAGATGACTCAACAGCACCTAACAGCAACAACAACAACAAGGTGTACACATAACTTTCTAGTCAAGTGGAAAAAATTGTTAAATATTTTGAAAATGAATATTTCTCAGGATTGTTTAAAGAACACACTAGGGGGCAAATGTTCTCTTCTTAGTTGTATTTTATTGAGAATTTCAATAACATGTTTTTCCCTCTGGTATCAAATCAAATCTATCCAGACAGATGACTTTCCACCTTTCTATATAATTCCTAAAATAGGTAGCTTTTAAAAAAAAACTTCAATCTAATTATGGTTTGAATAAAAATGTTTAATATCACTCCTCCCAGCTTTATGAAAATATTAATTTATATATATTAAAAACAAAATCCCACTTCTCTTCTGTCAGTGTGCTATACTATAGTGGCTTACACATTCTGTGATGCTGGAACCTATGCTACCAGTATTTCAATTGCCATAGAGGTTACTCATGATAAACAGGTTTCAGCAGAGTTTCCAGACTAAAACAGACTGGAAAGAAGGAAATAGAGGTCTAATTCTGAAAAAATTGGCCCCAGAAAACTTTATGAACAGCAGGAGAATATTGTCTGATAGGCTGCCAGAAGATGAGCCCCTCAGGTTAGAAGGCATACAAAATATAAATGAGGAAAAGCTGACTCCTCAAAATACAGATGATTTTAATGTCACAGATGGAGCAAAGCTTTCAGGATCTTCCTTTGCAAATGTGACAAGACTAAAGTGAAGAAGAAAAGATGGAAGCATCCATGAATAATTGGAACATGAAATGTAAGAAGTATGAATCTAGGAAAACTCAAAGTTGTAAAAGGTGAAGTGAAACATAAAGATTGATATCCTAAGCAACAGTGAGCTGAAATGGGCTGGTATTGGCCATTTTGAATCAGACTAGGATATGGTCTAATATGATGGGAATGTCAGATTGAAGAGCAATAGCATTGTGTTCATCATCAAAAAGAACATTTCAACATCTATCCTGAATTACAATGCTGTCAGTGACAGGATAATATCTATATACATACAAAGAAGACCAGTTAATACAATTATTATTCAATTTACAGAGCAAACAGTAATGCCAAAGATGAAGACACAAGATTATAACCAACTTCAGAAGTCTAAAGTTCATAAAACATGCAATCAAGATGCATTGATAATTACTGGTCATTGGAATGTGAAAGATGGAAATAAAGAAGGATCAGCACTTGGAAAATATGGACTTGCTTACAGAAACAATGTCAGAGATCACATGACAGAATTTTGTAAGACCAACAATTTATTCATTGCAAATATATTTTTTCAACAACATAAACATGGACTTCACTGGACTGAATATATTGGAATCAAACTGACTACATCTGTGGAAAAAGACAATGGAGAATCTCAATATCATCAGTCAAAACAAGGCCAGGAGCTGACTGTGGAACAGGACATTAATTGCTCATATAGAAGTTCAAGTTGAAGCTGCAGAAAATTAAAACAAGTCCACAAGTGCCCGAATAAGATCTTTATTATATCTGACTTGAATGTAGAAATCATCTCAAAAATAGATTTAATGCATAAAATACAAATGACCAAAGAGCAGATGAGTTATGGGATGACATCAAGGACATCATACATGAAGAAATCAAAAGGTCCTTAAAAGAGCAGGAAAGAAAGTAAAGAAAAAAAAAAAAATTATCAGAAGAGACTCTGAAACTTGCTCGTATATGCAGAATACCTAAAGCAAAAGGAAGAAATGAAATAAGATAGCTGAGCAAGAGATTACAAATAAGACTTAATGTTATTGTTGCTGTTAGATGCCATTGAGTTGCCTCCGAATCATAGCAACCCTATGTACAACAGAACTAAACACTGCCCTGTCGTGCACCATCCTCACAATCTTTGCTATACTTGAGCCCATTTCTGCAGCCACTGTGTCAATCCATCTTGTTGAGGATCTTCCTCTTTTTCTCTGACCCTCCATTCTATTATCATGATATCTTTCTCTAGGGAATGGTCCTTTCTGACAGCATGACCAAAGTAGGTGGGAAATTGTCTAGTCATTCTTGCTTCCAAGGAGCAGCTCAGCCTGCACTTTGTCCAGGACGGATCTGTTAGTTCTTCTGGCAGTCCATGGTACTTTCAGTATGCTTCACCAACACCACAACTCAAAATTATCTACTCTTCTTCAGTCCTCCTTATTCATTGTCCAGCTTTCACATGCATAGGAGGCAGTTGAAAACCTCATAGCTTGGTTTAGACATACCTTAATCTTCAAAATGACATCTTTACTCTTCAACAGTTTCAAGAGGTCTTTTGAAGCAAATCTGGACAATGCAATAAGACATCTGATTTCTTGACTGCTGCTTCCATGGGTGTTGGTTGTGGATCCAAGTAATACGAAATCTTTAACAACTTCGATTTTTCTCCATTTATCATGATGCTGATTATTGGTCCAATTGTAAGGATTTTCATTTTCTTATGTTGAGGTGTAATCCACACTGTGGATTGTAGTCTTTAATCTTCATCAGTAAGTGCTTCAAGTCATGTTCACTTTCAGCTAGCAAGGTTGTGTCATCTGTATATCGCAGGTTGTTAATGCGTTGTCTTTTACTCCTGATACTGCATTGCTCTTCATATAGTCCAGCTTCTCAGATTGTTTACACAGATTGAATAAGTATGGTGAAAGGTTACAACCCTGATGCACATCCTTCCTGATTATAAATCATGCAGTATCCCCTTGTTCTGTTTGAACAACAACTTCTTGGTCTATGTACAGGTTCTTCATGAGAACAATGAAGTATTCTGGAATTGCTGTTCTTTTCAATATTATCCATATTTTTTTATGATCCACACAATCAAATGTTTTTTGCATACTCAATAAAACATAAGCAAACATCTTTCTGGTATTCTTTGCTTTCACCCAAGATTCATTTGACATCACCAATGATCTTCCTTGTTCCACATTCACTTCTGAATCCAGCTTACATTTCTGGAAGATCCCTGTCAATATGCTGCTGCAATAATTATTTAATTATCTTCAGCAAAATTTTACTTGTATGTGACATTAATGATATTTTATGATAATTTCCACATTCTGTTGGATCACCTTTCTTTGGAATGGGTATAAATGTGGATCTCTTCCAGTCAGTTGGCCAGGTAACTGTCTTCCAAATTTCTTGGTATAGATGAGTAAGTGCTTCCAGTGCAGATCCATTTGTTAGAATATCTCAATGGTTATTCCATCAATTTCTGGAGCCTGTTTGCCACCAATTCCTTTGGTGCAGCTTGGACTTCATGCTTCAATACCATTGGTTCTTGATCATATGCCATCTCCTGAAATAGCTGAACATTGTGCATTTTTTTTTTTTTGTACTAAGAAGACATAGTAAGGTATTATAATGAAATGTGCAAAGAGTTGAAGTTACAAAACAAAAAGGAACAAACATGCTAGATATTTCTGAAGCTGAAAGAACTGAAGAAAAAATACAGGCCTCCAGCTGCTATATTGAAGGATTCTACAGGCAAAATATTGAACAACACAGGAAGCATCAAAAGAACATGGAAAGAATACACAGACTTCCTGTACCAAAAAAGGCTTGGTTGATGTTCATCCATTTCAGGAGGTAATATATGATTAAGAACTAATGATACTGAACAAAGAAATCCAAGGTGCAGTGAAAGCACTGGGAAAAAAAAAAAAAAGGCTCTAGGAACTGACATACTACCAACTGAAATGTTTCAGCAAATGGATGAAACCCTGGAGGTGCTCACTCATCTACGCCAAGAAATTTACAAGATATCTACCTGGCACACCAACTGGCAGAGATTCATATTCACGTTCTTTCTAAAGGAAGGTGATCTAAAAGAATGAGGGAATTATCAAGCAATATCATTAATATCACACACAAGTAAAAATATGCTAAGATAATTTTTAAATTGTTACAGCACTGCTTCAACAGAGACCAGCCAGAAACTCAAGCCAGATTCAGAAGAGGACATAGAACTAGGGATATCATTGCTGATATGAGAAGGTTCTTGGCTGAAAGAACACTAGAAAGATGTTTGCTTGTGTTTTATTGACTATGTAAAGGCATGGAACTACTGTGTGGATCATAACAAATTATGGATAACGTTGTGAAGAATTGGAATTCCAGAACATTTCATTGTGCTCATGAAGAACCTGTATATAGACAAGAGGCAGTCATTCCAACAGAACAAGGGGATACTGCATGGTTTAAAATCAGGAAGGGTGTGCATCAGGGTTGTAGCCTTTCACCATATTTATTCAATCTGTATGCTGAGCCAATAATCTGAGAAACTGGACTATTTGAAGAATGAGGCATCACAATGGGAGGAAGTTTCATTAACAAACGGTGATATGCAGATGACACAATCTTACTTGCTGAAAGCAAAGAGGACTTGAAGCATTTACTAATCAAAGACTACAACCTTCATTATGATTGCATCTCAAAAATCCTCACAACTGTACCAATAAGAAATATCATGATAAACAGAGAAAATAATTGAAGTTGGGAAGAATTTAATTTTACTCAGATCCACAATCAATGCCCATGGAAACGGCAGTCAAGAAATCAAATGTGGTATTGCAGTGGACAAATCTGCTGCAAAAGATATCTTTAAAATGCTCAAAAGCAAAAATGTCACTTTGAGGACTAAGGTGTGCCTGACCCCAGTCATGGTATTTTCAATTACCTCATGTGCATGAGAAAGCTAGATAATGAATGAGGAAGACTGAAGAATAATTGATGCTTTTGAATTATGGTGCTGGCAAAGAATGTTAAATATACCACAGACTTTCAGAAGAATGAACAAATCTACAATGGAAGAAGAACATCCAGAATGCTCCTTAGAAGCAAGTATGGTGGTCATCTCATGTAGTTCGGACATGCTATCAGGAGGAATCAGGAGAAGGACATCATGCTTAGTAAAGTATGGGTCATCAGAAAAGATGAAGACTTAAAAAGATGCATTGACACAGTGGCTGCAATAGACTCAAACATAGCAACATTTCTGAGGCTAGCACAGGATCAGGCCATGTTTGTTCTGTTGTATACAGGGTTGCTATGAGTCAGGACTCACTTGACAGCACTTAAAAACAACAAAATACATGAAATCATTTATGTGTTTTCTCACTAAGTGAAAAGTAAAGTTGGAATGCATAAAATTTATCTAAACCCATTTCAATTTTCAACATTAATATTCTGTGTTAACTTAAAACACTTAAGATCAAATATTTTATTTCAGCTTTTTTCCATCCTACATTCCCTTAGGGAAAAATGATTATTGACATTTAAACCAGTGATTTAAATTTAAATAAAACTGATAGAGGTAAAATCAGTTGATATGCATTTAAAATTACATTTGAGAAATTGCAAAATCAGTGGATATTCTTATGCAGGTAGCTTTCTGCAATGGGAGAAACATAGTATTGCTTTAAAGATAAAGCTTACTTCCTAAGTTAGTGATCACGAAATAACTGTCCCAAACTTCCACAGCATGACATTAGCAGACATTTCAGGACTTTTAAATCATTTGTGATATATAATCTAATTAAAATACAAAATTTGAAAGTCTGTGAGTTGGGGCCGACCCGACGGAACATAACAACAACACTACAATTGAAGGCTACCAATATCCTCCCACATAGCAATGAAATAGATGAAAAAAAATTAAATCATATCAACTATTGATTATATAAATATTATACAATGTGTATCTGGGAGCTCTGCTGGTAGAGTGCCTAAAGCCTTTGACTGCTAACCAGAAGGTTGGCAGTTCAAACCCATCAGCCACTCCACGGAAGCAAGATGGGGCAATCTAATTCCAAAAAGATTTACCACCTTGGAAAACCTATGGGAGTTGCTATGCATCTGAACTGACTCCATGGCAGTGGGATCTGAGATAAAGAGAAATTTTCAGAATGAGTTTACATTTTTGTGCATTACAATTCTCAAGTCACAGATTATGTTACTGAATACTTCATGTTGCTGCAATTGATAATTCATGACTAACTTTATTGTTAGTCCCTGAAAGTATGTATTCCTCTGCTTTAAATTACAGATAGATTAAAAGATTGTTTTAAGAGCTATTTCTCAGTTTTCATCACACACACATTACAGTGAATTGTAATCCTTTCTACTTTTTCTGACAAAATAATAATAATCTAATCATTTTAATGGTAATACATTTAATAACTCCTTTAAAAAACCAGTAGACATCACTTTAGTCTCTCTGAAGATATACATATTTAAAGAAAGGAGACAATTACTTATTTCCCAAGTCTAGCACTGTTTATACTGAATTCATCTCTTAAGATATTTGCATTTTTCCTCAATATTTTTCATAAAGCAAAAAGTGCAATAAAAGTTTTCTGGAATATTTATTTGATAATATACTTTTAAATGTTATGCAGTATGATTTATAATAACATTCTTCAGGAATTAGTCATCTATACAAATAAATAGTGAGTGAGATGTTAATCTGTTATCACCAAGAATTAACATATTGGCAATTAATCTAGTCTCCTAAGACAAGCACTGCATAGAAGAAACACTTTCTCAACTTTCCTCCTCCTTCATTACTCATCCCATTAATTTTTTCATCATAGTACTTCAAATTCATTTCTAATATCATTTTATAATTGTTTATATTCTGAAAAGCCATTTACAATTTTAGCAAGAATTCAAACTCAATTAAGCATTTATGTAACTGGTGAAAGCAATGGCAAAATAACTAACTGTGGGTTGCTTCATGAACTATGGGAGGTGAAGATTTTAAAGCAAATCTTACACTTTTTTAAATGCAATTTATTAAAATATAATTTATGTACAGTGAAATACACAAAACTAAAGTGACATGACATGAGGTTCTCTGGTAGTGTAGTGTCTAAGGCACTTGACTGCTAACCAAAAGGCTGGCGGTTCAAACCCACCAGCCACTCCTCAGAAGGAAGATGTGGCAATCCACTTCCGTAGTGATATTGCCTCAGAAACCCAAGGAGGGGTCGCTATGATTTGGGTCTGACTTGATGGCACATAACAACAACAACAAAGTGACATGGGTCAATGCTTTTTTTTTTTTTTTTTCAGGATTCCCTCTCCTCCTCTCCCACCCCTGGCAACCAACAAAGAAAGTTTCCCTCTATATAAAAACCTTTCCTTCACCCTCCACAACAAGGAACTGATACTATATTTGTCCTTCAGTGATTGACTTATTTCACACAGTATAATGTCCTCCAAGTTCATCCATGCTATATGGTGTTTTACAGACTCTATATTATTCTTTAGTGCTGCATAGCATTCCATTGGGTATACATACCATAGTTTGGTCATCCACTCTTCCATTGATGGGCACGCACCTTGTTCCATCTTTCTGCTATTGTAAATAGTGCTGCAGTGAACATGGTTGTGCATATATCTGTTCCTGTCCTGGCTCTCACCTCTCTGGGATACATACGTAGTAATGGGATTGCTGGCTCAAATGGTATCTCCAATTCCAACTTTCTAAGGAATTGTCATACTGGTTTCCACAGTGGTTAGATCACTTCACAGTCCCACCAGCAGTGTATGAGAGTCCCAATCTCTCCACATTCCCACCAGCATTTGTTATTTTCTGTCTCATTGAACCTTGCCATCAGTGCTAGGGTGAGATGGTATGTCATTTTTGTTTTGATTTGCATCTCTCTGATGGCTAACAATCGTGCACATCTCTTCATGTGTTTGCTGGCCACCTGAATATCCTCCTTGGTGAAGTGTCTATTCATGTCTTCTGACCATTTTTCAATTGGATTGTTAATCCTTTTGCAGTTGAGGCACTGGAGTTTTCTATAAATCTTAGAGATAAGTCACTTGTCAGATATGTGTTTTTGTTGTTGTTATTTGCCATCAAGTTGGACCCAACTCATAGCGACCTCTCCTTGGGTTTCCAAGGCAGTATTGCTACGGAAGTAGATTTCTCAATCTTCCTTCCGAGGAGTGGCTGGTGGGTTTGAATCACCAGCCTTCTGGTTAGCAGTCAAGTGTCTTAGGTGCTACGCTACCAGAGCTCCTTGTCAGATAGGTAATTATCAACAAATATGAATTTGTTGCTGTCATTTTTGCTATGTGGTTTTTTGTAGTGTTTATTTCTTTGTTCCAAATAATTTTCTGTGCTGAGCTCATTTTGTTTATGAATCATGTTACCACTTCCTTTGTTGCTATTGTTTTAGTATTTGCTAAATATTTGTGCTAGGCCTCTTTTTTATTTTGATGTGAAGGTTTATCATTTTTCTTTGAGGTTACCCTGTGATTTACAGTTTTCTTACCAAGTTTAGAACAGTCCATTCTATCTTGTTGTTAGTTGTCTTGACTTCCCTACCATTTAGAAATTCTGTAACTACACATTTTTTTTTCCCCTCTTTTTGGTTTGTAGTTGTATTCATTTTTCAATTGATGTCTCTCGTTCTCTGTTTACAATCTTACAGGCTTATTTTCTTTGGATACTTCCATAGCTGGGTTGGTTTCTGGACTATGTCATCATGCATGTTAATGATCAGTTGTTGATTGCTATTATTGGTTCTCTGTCCAAAGGGCTCCCTTTAGCACCTCTTGTAAGGTTGGTCTGGTTTTAACAAATTCCCTTAATTTCTGCTTATCTGGAAATGTCCTGATTTCACCATCATATTTGAGGGAAAGTTTTGCTGAGTACATAATTCTGGGTTGGAAATTTTTCTCTTTCAGGGTTTTATATATACCACCCCATTGTCTTCTCACCTGCATGATTTCTGCTGAGAAATCTGAGCTTAGTCTTATTGGTTGTCCCTTGTAGGTAACTTTTCATTTTTCCCATGCTGCTTTCAGGATTCTTTCTTTGTCTTTGGTTTTGGTGAGTTTGATCATGATATGTCTTGGTGATTTTTTTTGGGGGTCTATCCTGTTTGGGATTCATTGGACTTCTTGAATAAATATATTCTCATCTTTCATCATATCAGGAAAATTCTCTTCCAACAAATCTTTGACAATTTTTTCTGTGGTTTGAGTTGTCCCTTCCTGTTCTGGAATTCCAATTACATGTAGGTTATACTTTTTGATGGTATCCCACATGAATCCTAGGCTTTCGTCATTTTGTTTTGATCTTTTCTTCTGATTGATCATTTTCCAAAGAAGTATTGAGATATTTGCCTGCAATCTCTCTAATTCTGTCTTCCATTGATTTGATTCTACTCCTTTGCCCATTTAATGTCTTATTTATTCCTAAAAATATAGTATTAATCTTCTGGATTTCTATGGGTAGACTTTGTATTATTTCTAATTTTTCATCTATTTTGTCATTTTGTTCTTGTATTGTGTTTTGAAATTGTTCTAGGGTTTTCTCTGTGTTTTCCTTAATTTTTTCAGTGTTTTCCTTGATATGTCACTCAATTCTTTGAAGGTACCTAAATATAATTCTTTTGAATTCTTTATCAGGGAGTTCCAATGTTGCGTCTTCCTCAGGGATGTTTTGCGTCTGTATCCTGGTCCCTTTTTCCTCCGGCTTTATCTTGCTTCTCTGTATGCACTGTGATGGTCTACTGTCTCCAAGGCATTGTGACATTTTTGTGTTTGTATTTAATTGGTGATTGTTGGTTGGAGTGACTTGCCCATGATTTTCATTCTCTTTGTTTTGTTTGTATGTTATCCACATACTCATCTATTTGCTAGTTGGTGGCACTTATACACTCATCATCTGTCTCCTTCCCCATTGTCAGCCTCCCATATGTCCCTCCCATCCTTAGCAAACACGGCCTATTCATAGGTCCTTGGAATCCAAACAAGAATGTTGTCACTTTAAAATCCAAATGGCCACCACTTGTAAAGATTCAAACTGGGTACACCCTCTGTCACTTTAAATATCCAAAATGGCCACCACATGTAAACAATCAAAATGGCTGCATCCTTAGTCACTTTAAATATTCAAAATGGCTGCTACTTGTAAACAATCAAAATGGTTGCATCCTGCAGACAGCAGAAAGTCCACAGCTCATGTTGTCTCCCTCCTTGCTATTTCCCTTCCTAGTCACAGGCCACCAGCACAATCATCTCTGCAGCCCTTGGTGACCAGGGCTGATCATTAGGTCAATTCTCAGGTCCCAACACCACTTGGAAATATTCAGGCTGTTGGTCCCGTCAGAGTAGCTGACAGTCCACTGCTCCAACCGTCTCTGTACTTACTGTTTTTGTTCAGGTTTTTCCACTAGTTGGTGCCTAATCCACCTCTGTATACTTCCTTTCAAAGCTCAGGATTCCAGGATTATCTTCTGTATCTCTGTCAATTGGTTTATCTTTTCTTTGTTGAAGAGGGTCTGTGTACCTTGTCTGCCTATTCCTCCATCTTACCAGAAGTCCAAATCTTATAGTCTTTAAAATAAATTCAGAAACAAAATCTAGAAATAGAAAACAACTATTACTGTTTTACTTATTGGTGTAACCATCTATATTTATACAGAATAGTTTTATACTCTTTATTTGTAGTACACTCAGTTCCTTCTCTCCTCTCTCTCTCTTTTTTTTGGTTAATTTCACATTCTCTTAAACATGGGTCTCCTTTCCTTAAATAAACACAAATATTCATTTCATTCTAACACTTCATAATCCCTGCTCTCATTTTCTCCTTTTGGTATCTCAAAGAAATAAAGTGCCTTACATTTTCAGCTTTCATTGATACACTGCCCATTCCCTCCTCAATGCATTCAAATCCAGATTCTTACTCTGACATTCATTCAGCCAATATTTTTGACCACCTCATTTAGACTGTGAATCTAAACCTAAAAAGCCAGAAAAGTATCTGTCTTCATGAAGTTTACAATCAAAAAGGTAAGAGAGAAAGTATACAAGTAAACAAATAAATGAATATAGTTCATGATTGTGGTAGGTACTACAGAGAAAAAAGACAGTAGAGGATAGAAAATAGTGTAGGTACTGCTTTAGATGTCTGTAGGTCAATCTGTCTACAACCAACTCATTAAAAGCCAAATAATCAAAAATAAATTCCCTGACTAATCTATTTCTAATAGCAAATTTTCTGAATATATTAGATTTAGCCAAATAACATATAATGTTTGATCATTGGCAGAAGGAAAAATTGCTAAGTCAAACTGATTTGAGAAAATCAAATTTTTACAGTTCAACTATTTTAGATAAGGTAAACAGGGAAACCCTCTCTGGGGAGGCAACATTTGAGTGGAGACCTCAATGATAGAAGGCCAATCATGAGAAGAATAGTTCAAGGGTTCAGAGGAACTGGAGTGAACTATTCTGAGGTGTAAATAAGCTTGTTGATTTTGAAAACACAAAAGAAAGTCAAGGTATTTGAAGCCAAGGTAGTCAGGGGAAGGAAGAGTAGGAGAGAAAGGGACAAGGTCAGAGAAGTAGGTGGAGGCAGATTGTAGGACGTCTTTAAGCTCCTGGAAGCTGTTCAGATTTTATTACATGTGGAATAGAAAGCCAGAAGATAATTTAAAACATGGGATATATGTGAACTAGTTTGCATTTTAAAAGATCATGGTGGTTGCTGTGTGTAGAATGGATTATTGGGGCAGGGAGTGAAAGCAGGGAGCCCAGGTAAGAGGCTATTGTATGTGGAACAAAACTCAAAATTATTAAAAAAAAAAAAAGAATCAGGTTTGCTGGTCTGATTGAGCTTGATGGAACCACTGAGACTATGGCCCCTCGCTGCCCTTCAGGTCTGGAATTGAACCCACCCTGTGGCTTCCAGCCAAACAAAAGATATATGAGCTGAATATTTACACTCCTTGGTAGATACACTCCTTGGAGAGAACAATCATGATAGAATAGAAGGGCTGTGTATCTACAGGGAGACAGCTCGGGGGCAGGCGTGCATGGAGGGCAGGACACAGGGAAGAGGTAACTGTGGGGAGGAAGTGAGAGAGGAGCTGTTGCACTGTGGGAAATTGCAGGCAATGTCATGAGAAAAAATGTATGTGAGCTACTGTATGGAAAGTGAATTCGCTCTGTAAATTTTCACCCAAATCACAATTAAAAAAAAAAAAAAGAGGCTATTGTAATAGTCTGGGCGACAGACATGGGTTGACTGGACAGTGGTATGGGAGGAGTTACAAGTGATCAAATTAGCCATATATGTTGAAGTAAGAGCCCAGAGGACTTGCTGGTACACTATGATGCCATTAACTGAGATAGGGAAAACTGTAGCGGCACCAGGTTTTCACGTGGTTGTGGTTGGAAATTAAAAGTTTTGTTTTGAACATGTCAAGCTTGAAATGCCAGTTAGAAATTTGGATGAAATTATCAGAATACAGTTATATAAATTTAGGTCTCAGGAGGAGAGTTGAGGCTGGTGATATAAATCTGAGATTCATAAGCATCAAGGGAAGTCATGGTACTAGATGAAATAAACTAAGGGCAGAAGATGGAGAAGAGGGCAGAGAAAGTAGCCAAAGGCTCTCCATTGTCTGTGATCTAAGAGAAGATGAATATACAAAAAGAGGAATGAGAAGTAACAACCAATGAATTCAAAAAAGGAAAAATATCAGAAAAATAGAGTGTTCCAGAAATTGAGGGAAGAAAATGATTCAAGGAGAAGGAGTAATTCATCTTGTCAAATGCTATTAAGAGGTCAACAGAGATAAGGAATAACAATTGACCATGGGAATTGACAAGAGACAGGCTCCTTCTGACCCTAACAAGAGCTACCTCAGCACAATATGAGCACAAAGGAGAAGAGAAATCAGGGCAGTATATAGACACTCTCTTGAAAATGTTTGCTATAACGGAAATAGAGAAACAAAGCAGGTGCTAGAGGAGGATCTGGCATAAAGGTCTTTTTGATTTTGTCTTCACAAAGAAAGAGGATTTGCTAGATGTTCATATGCTGACAGGAATAATTAGATGGGCAGAAAAAAAAAAAAAAAGATGACTGAGCAGGGGTATGGGAATTGCAGGAGGATGTTCCTTGAATATGCAGAGGATGTGACTAGGGTACATGTAGAAACTAAAATATTGAATAAATCAGTGGAGGGTGAAGTTGCCCAGAATGATGACAAAAGAAATGAAAGGTAAGAGAATTCATCAGGAAATAAAATGATTAGTTGATAAGACAGTGTGACCAGAAGCTTGGTAAATGAAATCATGGAAAACTGATAGATACTAGAGTCTTGTGGCAGGCAGTGACAAAGGGGATTTTCTAGAGAGGAGTGGAAGAAACAATGTGGATCAAAGAGCACACCTGCCACCCCCTCTCCTCCCATCCCCAGAAGATACTTGTATCAGTTTCCTATTGCTGATGTAACCCCAAAACTCAATGCTGTCTAGTCAGATCTGACTCATAGCAACCCCTCCTTGGGTTTCTGAGGCGATATCACTATGGAAAGAGATTGTTCAACCTTCCTTCTGAGGAGTGGCTGATGGCTTTGAACCTCCAGCCTTCTGGTTAGCAGTTAAATGCCTTAGGCACTAATTACCACAAATTTGATAGCTTAAAACAACAAAAATTTATTCTCTTACTGTTCTGGAGGCCAAAAGTCTGAAATTAGTATCATTGAGCCACAGTCAAAGTGTTTCAGGGCCACGCTGCTTTTGGGGGCTCTAGGACAAAATCTGTCCCTTGCCTCTTCAAGCTTCTGGTGCCTTTGGAGTTCCTTGACTTGTAGCCACATCACTTCAATCTCTGCTTCCATGGTCTTCTCTCTGTGTGTAATTATTCCCTCTCTACCTCCCTCTTATAAAAGTACATGATTGCATTTTAATGCCTACCCAAATAACTCAGGATAATGTCCCCACCCCTGAATTTAATCACATTTGCAAGGATATTTTTTCAATATAAGATGACATTTAAAAGTTCCAGAAATTAGGGCCTGAATCTTTGGGGACCAATATTCAGCCTGCTATACTACTGATCATGGAAGATGGGGTAGTGGGAACTTGATTTGTGAACTCAGGAGGCACAGATTCTAATCTAAATTCTTCCATGCATCAACTGTGTGAGCCCCTTAACCTCTCTGAGCACCAGTTTTGTCTTTAATAAAATGGTTTAAATAGTGCCTGCTCTGACTGTGGGTTAACGTGTTTGTGAGATTCAAATGAAATAAAGCATAGAATGATGCCTGGTGATCGTTCCCTCCTCTTAGGTTTACATACAGAATTAGAACAATGTTTTAAGATTAATTATTCCTTCCTGCCTCTCCTGTAGGATCATGGAATCCTTGAGGTAGTGATTATGTCCTGATCATTTTTACATCCCCCAATGCTAGCTCATAACTTTCAGTACATTCTGATAGACATATTAAAATCCACTTCAATGTAATGCTAGCTTGTCATGGTAAATCTCCTCATTTCCCTATGACTCATTTATTCTCATCAAAAAATATTTTTAATAGTAATACTTATCTCATAGGGTGCCTGGGAGAATTAAATGAATTTTCACATGCTACATACTTTGATAAGGTTTTCCCTGGCCAATTCTTTGAGAAGTGGATGGCCTCTTCCTTCTTCCTAGTCTGTCTCAGTCTATAAGCTGGGCTGTTACCTGTGCAT
>NW_006921944.1:1033412-1038030 GCF_000298275.1 Orycteropus afer afer | reverse complement strand
GGGGCTGACTGCTCCTCTGTCCGGGTTCCTGGTTTTTATCCCCTTTCTCCTGCTCTTCCAGCCTGCTACTTTGGGCGGGCCTGAGTTGCCTCTCCTCACCTAATCCCTTCGGCTGACTGCTCTTCTCTCTGGCTTCCTGGCTTTTAATCCCCTTTCTCCTGCTCTTCCAGCCTGCTACTTTGGGTGTCCCTGAGTTGTTTCTCCTCACCTGTAACCCTGGGGCTGACTTGTATAGCCCCACAGTATAGCAGGGATTGTGGGGCTGGTGCAGGATCAGGCAGTGTTTTGTTCTGCTGTGCATGGTGTCACTATGAGTTGGAAATGACTTGACAGCACTTAACAACAACAACAACACACACTTTCATGGGAACTCTGGTAGTGTAGTGCCTAAGGCATTTGACTACTAACCAGAAGGCTGGCAGGTTCACCAGCCACTCCTCGGAAGGAGTTGGGCAATCTACTTCCATAGTGATACCGCCTCAGAAACCCAAGGAGGGCTATGAGTCAAATTTGACTCAGTGTCATTGAGTTTGGTTTTAGTTTTGGTTACATACTTTCATAAGGAACCCTGGTGGCACAATGGTTATATGCTCAGGCTGCTAAATGAAAAGTTGGTGGTTCAAACCCACCAATCATTCCATGGCAGAAACATGTGGCAATCTGAGTCTGTAAAGAGTACAGCCTTGGAAACTCCCTGGGGCAATTCTACCCTGTCCTATAGCATCATTATGAGTAAGAATCCACTTGAAAGCACACAACAACACCAACACATACTTGCATAGTTCCTGTAGGTGGAAAGTGTCCAGTGCATGTTAAGGAATCATCATCACGATCATCCCTATTATCCCTAATATCTGCTATTTACTTGAGCTAGATATTTCATTAATTTATGTTGTTGTTGTTAAATTAATATACTTGATTCTCCAACACATGGTGTGAGTACCATTATTATTATTACTATCATTATTTATATTACTACTTTACAGATGAGCAATGTGAGGCAATGAGAGTGTGATTTGCCCAAGGTTTATATAGATAGAAAATGTCAGAGACTGAATTTGAATATAGGTTATTTGGTTCCAGAGTCTGGGTTCCAAACCATTATTATATACTGTCTCCCTTTAAATAGGCTGCAAACCTATTTAAACTAGTTGACAATGGACATTTGAGACAAAACAAACTAATAAACAAAGAGCACTTTATCTATGTTTGTGAATATAATGCAAAGAATTCACCGTTAATTTAGTGCACTGAGACATTACAGGAGATAATCTAAATTAGCTATGAAAAGTATTCTATTGTTACTGTTGTAGTTGTGAGCCATGGAGTTGATTCGTACTCACAAGGACCCTATAGGACAGAGTAGAACTTCCTCACAAGGTTACCTGGACTGTAATCTTTACAGGACTCCACGGCCAGGTCTTTTCTCCTGAGGAGTTGTCGATGAGTTCAAACCACTCATTTTTTTGTTAACAGCCAAGCACTTAGCCAATGAGCCATCAGGGATCCCTTTTTAATTAACTAATATTACCATTAAGGAGCTTTGGTGGCACAGTGGATATGGCATTTTACTGCTAACAAGAAGGTCAGCAGTTCCAACCTATCAGCTGCTCTGTAGGAGGAAAAAGAGGCAAACTACTTCTGTAAAGATCTATAGCCTTGGAAACCCAATGGAGGTTGCTATGAGGAGGAATTGACTAGATGGCATTTGGTTGATTTGGGGATTTTAATATTATTATTACTATGTCAAAAAATGAAGACAAAAATTTGTTGTTTTGAGCCATTTTAGCTAATAATTTTCTCATATTGTGTTTCTAATGTTAAGTTGAAAATGTATCTTAATCTCTGTTGTTGTTGTTATTTGCCATCAAGTCGGACCTGACTCATAGCGACCCCTCCTTGGGTTTCCAAGGCAGTATCTCTACAGAAGTCGATTACCCAACCTTCCATCCAAGGAGTGGCTGGTGGGTTTGAACTGCCAGCCTTCTGGTTAGCAGTCAAATGCCTTAGGAAATAAAATTTCCATGTAAATCTCTATCACTAAACCAAATTTGGAGAAGGAAATATACACATTATAGCTCTTTAATTTCATTAATATCACACACAACTAAAATCTTGCTGAAGATAATTCAAAAATGGTTGCAGCAGTATATTGACAGGGAACTTCCAGAAATGCAAGCTAGACTATCATTGCTGATGTCAGATGGATCCTGGCCGAAAGTGAAGAATACCAGAAAGATGTTCACTTGTGTTTTATTGACTATGCAAAAGCATTTGAATGTGTGGATCATAACAAATCATGGATAACATGGAGAAGAATGGAATTTCCAGAACACTTAATTGTTCTCATTAGGAACCTGTACATAGACCAGGAGACTGTTGTTCAAACAGAACAAGGGAATACTGAATGGTTTAAAATCAGGAAGGGAATGTGTGCATCCTTTCAACACACTTATTCAATCTGTACGCTGAGCAAATAATCAGAAAAGCTGGACTATATGAAGAAGAATGTTGCAACAAGATTGGAGAAAGACTCAACAACCTGTGATATGCAAACAACACAACCTTGCTTGATGAAAGTGAAGAAGATTTGAAGCACTTGCTGATGAAGATTAAAGACTACAGTCTTCAGTATGCATTATACCTCAACATAAAAGAAAACGAAAATCCTTACAACTGGATCAATAATCAGTATCATGATAAATGGAGAGAAGATTAAAGTTGTCAAAGATTTCATATTTCTTTGTTCCACAATCAACACCAATGGAAGCAGCAGTCAATATTTCATATTACACTGTGCAAACCTGCTGCTAAAGACCTTTTAAAGTGCTGAAAAGCAAAGATATCTTTTTGAAGACTGAGGTACACCTGGAACTCTGGTAGCATAGTGCCTAAGGCACATGACTGCTAACCAGAAGACTGGCAGTTCAAACCCACCAGCCACTCCTTGGAAGGAAGGTTGGGCAATCTACTTCCATAGTGATACTGCCTTGGAAACCCAAGGAGGGGTCGCTATGAGTTGGGTCTGACTTAATAGCACATAGCAACAACAACAAGGTGCACCTAACCAAAGCCATGGTGTTTTCAATCACCTTAGATGCATGTGAAAGCTAGATAATTAATAAGAAAGACCAAAGAAGAGTTGATGCTTTTAAGCTGTGGTGTTGAAACTGCCATGAACTGGCAAAAGAACTAACAAATCTTTCCTGGAAGAAGTGCAGCCAAAATTCTCCTTGGAATCAAGAATGGCCAGACTTTGTCTCACCTAATTTAGTCATGTTGTCAGAAAGGACCATTCCCTGAAGAAGGACATCATGCTTGGTAAAGTGGAAGGTCAGCAAAAAAAGGCAAGGCTCTCAACGAGATGGATTGACCCAGTGGCTGCACCAATGGGCTCAGGTATAGCAGGGATTGTGAGGCTGGCACTGGCACAGGCACAGGCAGTGTTTCTTTCTGTTGTACACAGGGTCACTATGAGTCAGAGGTGACTGGACAGCACCTAACAATAACAGCTCTTCTGCCATCCCCTACTCCAAAGAAACATCTACACTTGAAGAGGTTGCAAGGGAAGATCTGCTAAGTTTTAATTAGAAGAAGAAGGTAAAGTTCTGTTCAAAGTTGAGGATAAAAGAATGTCACTGGTGACATTATGTAAATTCCACTTCAGCACTGAGGAGGATTTAGGTTGGCCTCAAGAGACAGGATCAGATTAAGGGTTCCACAAACCACTGAAATGAATCAGAGGTTTCTACCAATCTCTCCTAACCATATGAAATGCCTTCTTTTTAGGGCTCCCACCCTTCTAATTACTACAGCCTCTAAATCAAGTAATACTGGTTCTCTCACATGCTCTGTGGGTGAAAATTTTGTTTCATTCACTCATTTCTCTTCTTCCTAGGCTAGACTTTTCAAAGCTGTGGTTAGTGTTTTATATCCTCTCATTCAAAATATGATGCTACTTTTACAATATTAAACGAAACTTCTAAGCTGATGATTCCTGAATTTGTATATGTAAGCCTAATAATTCTCAAATTTTTTGGTCTCAGGGCCTTTTAACAGTCTCAAAAAGTTACTGAGAAGCCTAAGAAGAGCTTTAGACTATGTGAATTATATCTACAGATATTATTATAAAAATAACAGGTTTTTCACAAATATTTCATCCATTTAAAATATTAGTAATAATAGTAACTTATTGTATTAGACTAAATAAAACATGTTTTGAGAAAAAATGAACTTTCAAAAAAAGTTAGTGGGAAAATTGGCATTGTTAACATTCTTGCCAATATCATTAATATCTGGCTTAAACAGAAGAAAGGTAAATTCTCATAATCGTTTCTTAATTTAATCTGTTACTCTATGTCAGCTTTCTTTTTCTTTTATGTATATAAAGAATATATAGCCTCACACACTGTAGATATGCAGTTGTGAAAGACAAGGGTATTAAATAAACCAAAACTTGGCAAGGATTGTAAATGTTAGTCATAATATTTAATCTGAAAGCAATCAGTTATTGTACTCTATTAATTAAAATCTATTGGTCTCCCGAGAGGGACCGGGTCTCCGGGAGCAAGGTAAGCACGGGCAGGCTGGTGCTTACTCACTGATCTGCACTGAACAC